>NC_051436.1:1365107-1373556 GCF_001649575.2 Kryptolebias marmoratus | reverse complement strand
TCCACAACTTTACATTTAATAACCAGCAGCTCTTCATTTATTGGACTGGATGCAGTTTTTGTTGTGATCTTCTGGATGTTTTATCAGTAAAAAATCAAGTTTTGAGGGAAAATGGTTCAGAAGTTACATGTCAAACAGCAGCAGCTTTATTTTTATACCTAACTTTATTGTGACTTGTGCCGTTGTCTAAATAAACCCACTGAAAGGACTTTTGTTGCAGCTCGTGGTTTTACTGTGTGGTTTTTAACTGAGAAGATCAAATTTCCCCTCGAGGCGCCACAGATGTATCTCTGAAAATATTTCAGTGAGCTCATGTGTGAAAATAAACACAACGCTAAGCTAACGTCTCTGTGGTTACACTTTAAACTCATGCTGTTCAAAACAGACAATTTATTTTTACTGTCGTCCACCATCTTGAAAGGCAGGACGTCTACAACTGATCAACTTTGAGACTGTTTCAAGATGGCTGCTCAGTTAATTTTACTGATACTCTGAGAACCAACAGATCAGATAAGATCTGAGTTTAAAACTTTAGTGAGCAAAGCTGCGGGTGATATACCTTTTTTCTTGTTTTTAACCACAATGTAAATCACAGGAACAGGAACATCTGCAGGAACTCAACCTGAGAATAAAAAAAGGAACTTTTTCAACATTCATAAGGAAAAGCCTTCACAGTTCATTTTTCTTAGTATTTGGCCAACAGCACAAGTTACATGGTTTGGATCAGTGACAAGGCTACAGTAAAATAAAAAAACTAAAGAAAAAGAAAAATTCCATCAATGTTTCATTTTTCAAAATAAGATGATCTGAGTCTAAAACTCAGTTTGAAAATGTTTTAGACCTCCGTATGGACTAAAGCTGCATAAACCTGTATGATTTAATGGACTTGTTGGGTCATTTTTACAGTTACTAACCTTTTTCAAATATTCAGTCTGTGGTTTGGTTTTCTTAAAGATGCAAATAGAAACAAGTTATACACAAATAATCACTTTAGTTTTTAATAAAATCACAATATTTCCTCGACTTTCTCTGCTCTGTAGAACTAATTACCATCCATCCTGTAGGAGAAAGTTAACTGTACCTTTGTGTTTCCTGCAGACAATCAGTCCAATAATCACCAACAGCAGAACCAAAATGGAACGCAGGATGATGGTTTTTGTGGAATGGCTGTGTAACTCTTGAGCTTCTTCATCAGGTCCTGAAAAAAATGATTTTAGATTTAATAAACCATGGTTTAGCTGCTGATGTGTCGGTTAGCAGATGGGAGTTAAAATGAGATGATCTTAGTTTAAAGCTGGTATAAAAGGCTGCTGAGTGAAAGGGAAAGTTTACAAGATGATACCTGCTGTGATGTTTGCTTTGGTGACAGTGGTTCTAACTGAAGACAGTAGGTGGGCTGGTGATGGAAGATGGGGCTGTTCAGAGTTTTACCAGGAGGAGCCAGAATGGGCAGGATTAGAAATGAGTCCTTAGAGGGACAGCTCAGTTTTTCCAGACCAAGTTAAAATGGTGATTTGTTTTTAACGTGAAGAAGAAGGACAGTGGATATATTGGACAAAGGATGTTGAAGATGCAGCTGCCAGGAAGGAGGCCCAGAGGAAGACCATGTGGGGGAAAATGCAGTTTACCAAATGTGGAAGAGAACTGCAGAGTTTACCTGTCGGCCAGGATCTTGTGTAAAGAGTGTTAAGTTGTTATTTCCAAGAACTTCCCAGAACAGTTATTAGGAAGGACATGTTAGAAGAGGGTGTTAATAATGATAAAACAGTTCCTGGAAAACTGTGTCTTTCTTCTGGGTGGAGCGAGCTGACCCAGCTGCCTGGGCTGGTTTCCTGTAAGTGACGTAGGAGTTGTGTAAATTTCTGACCAATCACAAAATGGTCAGAAATATTCAATACACACCAATGTATTGTGTCTGTATAAATAGGCCCCAGTCTCAAAGATACTTTGGGATTTTCTGTGGTATTTCTGAAGATTATAAGTTGTGACAAATAAAGATTCCCCGTGTTCTGGCAAAGGAGAGATAGTGGTTGCTCATTCCTTTCTGTGTAAGAACTGCCTTTATCACCTACAAATTGGTGGCCCGTATGGGGAGAAAAAATGAAAGCAGCTGACTTTCAGGATGTGGTATTCACCAGCTGCGTGGGCCCACAAAAAAAAAAAAAAAAAAAAAAGAATAGAGGTAAGAGATTTATTTATCTCTTTTCAGAGCATACTAGATACAACACAGCTGCGTGTGACGCCTCGTTCTGAAAGGAGAAGATGAGTGGAGTCAGAGCGCGGCCTCTGTTTCTCTTTTGGCCGAACGTGTTGTTACACGCGCGTAGAAGGACTGCTGAAACAGGAAAAAGTTTAGCCACTAGCTTAAAAATTTGCAGAGCAGTCTGTAAGTGTCACATCTTGTGTATTTCACGGCTAAGTTCTAAGAGAACGCATAACAGACGGGTGAGTCCCTGTGTGTCTCTGTTGTATGCTGGAATCTCGTGTGTGTTAAATGCAGCGCTAAAACCAGCTATTCATATATAATAATCTAATTACACATTGACCTTCAGATGTGGGGGATCAACAGTGTATGTACAATCAGAAAGTATTGATTTTGAATACAAGTAGCTGTTGAGTGAAATAAAGAGATGATGCATCAGAATCAAGCCAAGAAGGCTTTGGACCACGTGAAAAAAAGAGTAAAAAGCGCTTTGGAAACTGCAACTTGAAGTGAATTGCAGTGTTTGTTTGTTTTTGTTTTTCTGAGATCTCAGTGGTGAGCTATGAAGGAGAGATAGTGGTTGCTCATTTATTTCTGTGTAAGAACTGCCTTTATAACCTACAACCACAGAGAAGGTCCATGGATGCAGTAAAGTAGGATCTGCAGAGGGTTGGTGTCCTCTGTGTCTTGTGAGAAGTGTTTGTAAAGGGAGAGACCTCTAGACTGAGTCCCCCCAGCTGTACTGGTCCATTTTGATCTCAGCTAATCTATCATCAACAAAACTTTCACCAAATTTAGCTCAGTTTAAACTGAGAAATTTATGAACCCACAGATGTCTTTTTAACATGAACATAATCACTGGGTACAAAATTTAAAATGCAAAAACAAATCATAAAACTTTGTTACCTTTTTCTGGTTTGAAAACAGCCAGACGGCTTTCTGGAGAATCTCCTTTTCCAGAGATGCTGCACTTGTAGCGTCCTTCATCAGACTTGGAGACATTTTGGATGGTAAACTTGCTTTTATAGCTGGTGCTGAGAAGGGCACCATCTTTGTAGAAATCACTGATGTCTTCCAGACCAGTTTTCTTGTTGATACACCGAAGAGTCAGGTCAGATCCTTCCATCACTGGTCGGGCAGGAATATCCAGAATCACCAAACCAGCTGAGAAACATGAAGATGATAGTTTGATTGTTCTTTCAGGATGAAGGCTGCTACATGTAAGCTTTAAAGGTGCTCAAACTGAACACACAACCCAGTATATGGTGTACATACCAGTAACAGAGATGTTGACAGTATTGGTTGCTTCTCCTTCATCGTTTTCACACCAGTATTCTCCACTGTGTCGTTTCAAGATGAAATCAAATGTGCAGGATGGTGCTAATGTGTTACATGTTTCAGAGGAAGTTTCTGGACTTACTTTATGAAGTTTCTTCTTCACTCTCCATGTATTCATCCCATCAACCACCTCACATCGTACAGAGACAGACTCATATTCAATGAACTGAAGTCTGTCTGGAACAATTTTAAGAAAAGCTGTTTCTGAATAAAAGAAATGGGAAACACTCGATAAATGGATGTAATCCTTAATAAAGAACTATCATTTTAAATGAAAAGCAAAACAACAACAAAATATAAGTTCTTTTATAAAAAATGTTCAGTCAACAAACATTTATTTCAACAGTTAAAATAATCAATTTATATTGATTTAGGTCTAACCCTAATAAAAGAAAATTTATAACAAAACATAAACAAACATCTGTGCAGCAGTCGTTAAATTGTCTTTTACATCCTTATAAAAGTTATACAATCAACACCATCAATGACTAAATGAAAAAGGACTTCAATATACAGAATAAAAAAGTAGTATAAGAAAGTTTATACTTTAATAAAAGTACATTAAAATAGAAAAATTAAAACTTTGAAGAAATAAAACTATAGACTTAACAAATTCACTTCAGATTAAATAATTCTTTTTTTAAAAGATTTCTTGGGTATTTCCTGTCTAAATGTAGTTTCTTGCTGAAATGTTCATATCATAACACCTTTCAGGAATATCGTAGGTTTGAGTAAATAAACCAAGAAGCACTAGGAGAGCACAAACACCTGCCAAGGCTGTTGGGTCAATAAAATTTTTTAGGATCATGATCTACATCACCTCCAAAATTTTTATTGCTTGTTTTCTGTAACAACCCAAACACTTCCTTAAACATTTCCTCAAATCTATTTATTAGTTTTGAAGTAAACTTGGTAAAGAATGGACGGACGGAGAAACCAACACGACTGAAAACATGACCTCCTTGGCGGAGCTAACAAAGAAAAGCTTTTTCCAACTCACCATTGCTGTGAGCAGTGTCAGTGTGTTCAGCTCGTGCAGCCAGCAGGACAAACAGATTCATCACTGAAAAACAGAGAAAAGACATCTGAAATCACAATGTGCTGCAAAACAAACAAATAAACAACTACAAACTGAGTCTGTATTTACAGAGAGCTGTGACCTCCATGACTGATGCTCAGGACTGACTGTTCAGAGTTTCACACAGACATATGGGTCAAATGTAGTTCAGAACTTCCTCTTCCTGGTTGAATTAGTTTTGAGGTTTATGAAGCAGAAGGCAGAAACTGCAGTTCTAGAAATAACTGAGACACATCGTGGCTTCAGACCGCCTTCACTTTTTATATTTTGTAATACTTATTTATTTTTTTCTCACTGATTGACCTTCAGTACCTTATAACAGCAAAGGTCAAAATATATTATTTGTGTTTTTAATTCAAAGTTTTGGTCAGGTGCCTCTATTTTTTCTTCATCTCTGCTGAAATGTTTCTTTGACTGAACTCCTCCAGTAAAAATCAGTTAAACCGGACCTGATTGGAAATACTTTTTAATTTAAACAAATTAATAATACTGGTAATTTGAGATCAAGACAAAATAAAAATGTTGTATCTACAGGGTTGTGTGCTGGTTTGGGTGTGTGTGAGTGTTTCTCCTGCCTCCTTCAGAGTGTGACCGGCAGGTACAGCCTCCAGCTGGTGCTCGTTTGCAGCAATCAAGGGAGCAGTATTTAGAGGAGCAGCTTCTCTGAGGCAGATGCCAGAGGGTTTTATCTACACTCAATGGTACTGGTCTTCAAGTTGTTCTCAAGTGCTAGGCAATTGATTATTGTTACTTACCACTTGTGTTTTCCTGGTTTCTCCTCAGCCTGTTTTGGGTGAAGGTCCGTTCCTGCACCATCACCTCCTGGTTTCCTGTTTGGTGTCTGCTGGTTGATCCTCCGCTGGTCCCTCCTGGATCCCCTGTCGTGTGCTCGCCAGCCTGTCCTCCCTCTAACGCTCACCTCCATCTATCAGTAATCAAGAGAACTCTGAACGCTCTCCTGGTCCCTCCAGCCAAACTCTACCCGTGTGGATACTCCAACCTCCTCCCTCGATCATTTCCCACCTCCAAAAAAATTAAGATTCTGATTCCATTTAATCAGTCTGAAAACCTGATCTCATTATATTCTCCATCCCTCCAGGACAGACTCCGCTCAGATCTTCCCATGAGCCCACCACTGGTTAATTCTTTGTTCAATAAAACTTGTAAATCTTACTGTTGTTTGTCCGTAGTTGTTACTGCACCACAGTCATAATCCACCATCATGACAAAAGATTTATTCAGAAGTTCATGAAAACTCATCAAAATGGGATCCTAAGGTTTGATTCTATACTACATAAACATATGAACTCAACCCTGTTGATTTTGCTCCCAATTTTCATGGGCTAATCTCAAAGATCTGAGACTTTTTCTATTTACACAATAGGTCTTTTTCTCTCACATATTGTTCACAAATTTGTGTAAAATTTGAAACAATCAACAACATGATTAACTCTATGTGGAGATGTGTTGCACTGCATACAGAAAATGGTGGTCACACCTAAAAACTGACTGGTTTCCTGAAAAAAAGGGAGCAAAAACAAGTTTTTATTTTTGGTCAGTATAGTTGGGACAATACTTCTAATATCTAACCACAAGTAATGTATGTAATATATGATGATATATAAATATATATAAATGAATTTATTTCATCTCACTGACTGGAACTGTTCAAAGGCAGAAATGGAATAAATGTCTACATCCAACTAACATTAAAACCATCAAAATCAAACAGTCAACTAGAATTAAAGGAGCATCCTTGAAGGAATGCATATCGCCCGCTGCCTTGGAAGCTGTGAAGTGAAAACTATAATATAGACACTCCTTACCAATTAGAATAATGTATTAATGTTCTGTAATTCTATTGATTGTATTAACCTAAGGATGAGTGTAACTCTGCTCTAGCCAGCGAGGTCATGGGAGTTTATGGGACTGCTGGTACTAAGCACGGAAGATAACGCGATCTGGGGGAGTCAGCTAAGCAGAAGCCGGAACCCCTCCGAAGGAGGACACCTGCAGAAGATGGAGAAAAAGAAGTCCATATATAGGGTTCCGGAGAGATGAATGAATGAGGATGGGCCAGTTCTTTGTTCAGGTTAAAATGCTATGTCTTAGTGATTTAGCTCAGACTTTAGCTCAGACATCTTCTGGTGTTAATGCTGTGAGCTGGTAAGAGTGTCTCCCTTAGTACTAAGGCTAATAAATCTTTTAAACTGAAGATACTGCTTATGACCATTTTTGACTCCTGGTTTCTCTGTGCATTTTCCAATCCGTCGTGAGGAGAGGTTTTTTAAAGTTTGAGTTTCATTTAGGTAATATTTTGTCTCCTCAACAAAGCCAAGTTTGAAACAAAGATAAACATGATCTGTTAGAGCTTAGAGTTGTGAATGACTCTCAGCTACTACCACTCCAGATTTTAGCTCAATATCTGTAAATCTGACTGAGTTACAGCCATCTTTGTATTTTTTAAGGCTGATTAGCTGTGGCGGCCATCTTGACTCAGGCTGTTCATTCAATGATTACTTTCTGAGAGGTTCATTATCTGTTCAGTGGTTTGTGAGAAATTTTTATCCAGTGTTTGTTTCAGGAACCATCTTTATTCTTCAAGAACCACATTTCAGATCATTTAGAGAAAAAACAGACAACAAACAGTTTGTACATGTTTAGACATTGAAGATCCACTGATTTATACAAATACAAAAACATTTTTATAACAAAACATACAGACAAAGGCTCATTTTAGTATCACTGAGGAAAAACTACTAATAGTTCATCTTTTTAAGTAAGTACTACAACTGTCATCAATTCCTTCATTTTCTAGTTGCAATAAAACAAATGTTGTCCCTGAAGTGTTTTAATCAGCAGATAAACTTGTTCATCTGTTGGACTGAAGTCACTAAAACTGTTTCATGGTGTCCCGTTGGAAATGTTGTTCATCAGAGAAAAACTGGGATTCTGTGGTGAAACTTTCATTTTCTCACAGAATAATGATGCAGAATTTACAGGACCTGTAAGATCTGAAAATGTCAAATATGTTTTTATGTCAAATGATAAAAGGCTTCAGAGCTGCCAGATAATCTTAAAGTGTAGATACAGTATTTTAGAGACTTCTTCAGTTAAATGTTTCCTTTAGTTTCTTTCTGCTGTAATTGTTGTTCTTCAGTTTCTTTATTTGACTCTCTTCTCTGTTTGCTTTCCTTCAGCCTATTAACCTCTCCCTTCGTCCTCTGAATTAGTTTATCTGTGTTCATGTCCAGCCCTTCATATTTTTTCTTTTTCTCTTCAAGTTTCCATTTCTGCTTTGTCATGATTTCCTTCAGTTTCTTGTCTCCTTCTGCTCTGTTGACTACACTCTTCCCTTTCTTGTCTGTAACTTCATGCTCCACTTCCTTAACCTTCTTCTCCATCTCTTCAATTTTGTTGTCTTCCTCCTGTTTGAGGACAGCAAGTTCCTTTTTTAGCTCCTCCAGTTCCTCTTTTATCTTCATGAAAGCATCAGTGGTTTGATCCAAAGTTTCCTCATACTTAGTGTTAATCTTCAGTAACTCCTCCTCACGTTTAGACATTTTTTCAATCAAACCATCTTTGGTTTCTGCCATCAGCTGTCCTTGCTCTTCATTTTTATTGTCTGGTTGTTCCTTCGTTGCTGTGGAAAGAGGAAGTTGACAAACTTTAAAGTTTTGCATCAGTGAAGTTTATTTCTCAACAATGATCTCAGAGGTTAAATATGAATAATGAAGGAAAAACATTTCACTCACAGACTTTTCTTTGTCTCCAATTCCAGACAAAAACAACGACAGCAACAATAAGGATGAAACACAAAACTACAGTTA
>NC_051436.1:1360189-1362803 GCF_001649575.2 Kryptolebias marmoratus | reverse complement strand
AGAAAAAACAATGTTAGCACAATATCACATTTTAGCATGTGGGTTGCAGTCCAGAAACTTATTTTGAACAGATTAGAAAGTTCACATTTGATAATGTAGTCCAAACTATACTGAGCAGAGACCAGAATCCCAAAAAGGGCACTGTGGTACTTTCTTTCCAGGTCTAAAGGAATGTGATCATCCCTTTGATGTCTGTAGACTGCAGGCATTATCTGTTTCTTGAGTTTAACCAGATCTTTGGTTGTTTTCTTCTCAGAATGTAAATTTCTTCCAAAGTAGTACAATTAACACCTTGATTTCATCTTTCGGGCCAAGAAGTCTGAGAAGGGGGTGTAACTCTTGTTTAGAGTCAACAACAGTGATTAGTTTATGGTTATTGTATGGCCATCGGAAGGGGAACCTCCTAGCATGTGTCTCCTTTTGGTCTGGTAGGACCAACAGAGGCCTCTGGGTTTCTTTTCAAAACACTGGTGGTTTAGTTTAGGTGAAACAGTCCATTTTTCCATTAGGCTGTTAATGCAAAAATAATCCAAACTCTGACATATGACCCTCTTGATCAATTGCATTGAGAGACCAGCTGACCAGATCCATGCTCAATTTTCTCGACGGGAAGACAGACTTTGGGAGAGCTAACTTACCCGGATGGGACATTTTTTGCTGGATACACAAGGGATGCGTGGAGGAAATGGAATATTGTTTGTCTATCAATTTTTGTCTTTGGAAGAAGATCTTTACATATTTGGGTTTTTGATAACAGGATTTCTGCTGTTTGGATTAGGCAGTTACCTGACATATCGTCAAATTCGTTTGATGGGTTCGGTGGTCAACAATCAGACTGTGTGGTTGCGGGAGCTGAATAGCAAGTTGGATGCGATCCTTTACAAGACCACAGACTGAATTGCGGTTCCGGGACTCATGAATAATATGGGTTACATCTTGGAGGAAGTTGCTCGCTCAAATCAGGCGGAATGGTCCTGGAATTTGGCTGTTTGGATTTGCCATTGAGAAGTATCAGCAAGACTGTTCAAGGCAGACGGAAAACAAGTCGGCCTGACCCAAAACAATTACTGTTATGTGGTACTATTTAGAAAGTTCAGTACCGTTAATTTTAGCATTGTCATGTTTTAGCTTATTTAGCGTTCCTGTACATTTAGTTTAGTTTAGTTTAGTTTAGCTCATATTTAGATATTGTTAGATTGTTAGATTCTGGTTTTGTGATTTTATTTAGATTATCCTATATTTCATTTAGATTAAACATGATTGTTGTGTTTTTCTTTTTTTGTGTTTCATAATGTATTTGCTGTATTGGATTCTGTTTTTGTTTCTGTTGTAAAGCACTTTGGATTGCCTTGTTGCTGAAAAGTGCTATGTAAATAAATCTCACTTCACTTCACTTCAAACCATCCAGCCTGTTATCAAAGTCTGATGGTATGGGGGTGCATTAGTGCCTCTGGAAAGGATCTCCAGGTTTTAGAGCAACATCTGCTCCCATCCAGGACTGTTGAACAGACAGAATGGGACAACCTAAGGTCCAGATGTTTACAGACTGATGAGGATGCTGCACAGAGGGAAAAATCTGGAACATCTTTAAAGATGTGTTGCTGTCTTTAAATTCAGAATGTTAAAAATGTTAGAAATTCTTAGTTTCAACATTTGACATGTTAACTATGTTCCATTTTCAATACATTGTGGGTTTTTGAGATGAGCACATCATTGCATTCTGTTGATCATTTACATTTTACACAACAGCCCAACTTTTTCTGAACTCGGTTTGTAGAAACTACATTAGATCAGCTTAATATAAAACCATAATATTTTTCTTCAAGTAGCTATTCTTAATCGTATTAATACAAACAAAGAGTTTTGTTGAAATACAATGAAAACATTTCACATCTGAGAAAAAGACATTTTAGAACAAATAAATTACCGTATTTGCTCCTCGGTGCTGCCTGTCCTGTCAGCTGCCTGTCCGCTCGTGGTCAAAGTCCAAAGATAAACTGAGTTTTAGTTAAAGGTGTGGCTCTTTTTCCTGTACTGTACTTTAAAAGATGTTTCTTCTTATTGAATATAAGTAAATAAAAACTCAATAAACTTGTAGCAAAGATGCTGTCAGTAAATCCTACAGTGAAATAAATAAAAATCAAAGTATTCCATATCAGGAATCAGCTTTCTTTGTTTTATTGCTTATTGTTAATAATTACCAATAACTCAGCGTAAGTCTGTAAATGAAACAGACTCTGGCTTGAATATATCATGTGTTTAAAAAGCTTTAAAAAGCTTTCATGTCAGTGTTCAGGAAGGATGAGTAAACTGAGAGAAGCTGCTTTAGTTCAGACGTCAGCATCATGTTGATGCTTCACCACAACCAGTGTGTTTAAAAAGCAGCAGCAGGTTTGTTCTTAGAATAAATACACAAACGTGTGACGAGACATGAAGGCAGAGCATCTTCAGAAATAGGCTGGTGTGAATCAGAGGTAGAGTTTGTGTTTGTGGTTGTGTTTCAGTAGAAGAAGTCGTCCGAACTACAAGCAGACCCTGTTGAAGACCAACAATCATCCAGAAAATAAAAACAGGTACAGAGCTCATAAATTACTTTAGATCTGGGTTTATTCTT
>NC_051436.1:1357746-1359518 GCF_001649575.2 Kryptolebias marmoratus | reverse complement strand
TCCACAACTTTACATTTAATAACCAGCAGCTCTTCATTTATTGGACTGGATGCAGTTTTTGTTGTGATCTTCTGGATGTTTTATCAGTAAAAAATCAAGTTTTGAGGGAAAATGGTTCAGAAGTTACATGTCAAACAGCAGCAGCTTTATTTTTATACCTAACTTTATTGTGACTTGTGCCGTTGTCTAAATAAACCCACTGAAAGGACTTTTGTTGCAGCTCGTGGTTTTACTGTGTGGTTTTTAACTGAGAAGATCAAATTTCCCCTCGAGGCGCCACAGATGTATCTCTGAAAATATTTCAGTGAGCTCATGTGTGAAAATAAACACAACGCTAAGCTAACGTCTCTGTGGTTACACTTTAAACTCATGCTGTTCAAAACGGTCAATTTATTTTTACTGTCGTCCACCATCTTGAAAGGCAGGACGTCTACAACTGATTAACTTTGAGACTGTTTCAAGATGGCTGCTACAGCAAGTCAACCTTAAAACAGAAATGGCTTCAACTCAGTTAATTTTACTGATACTGAGCTAAGATTTGGTGTGGTAGTAGCTGAGAGTCATCCCAAACACATCCTCTGAGAACCAACAGATCAGATAAGATCTGAGTTTAAAACTTTAGTGAGCAAAGCAGCGGGCGACATACCTTTCTTCTTGTTTTTAACCACAGTGTAAATCACAGGAACATCTGCAGGAACTCAACCTGAGGATAAAAAAAGGAAATAAAACAGTTTTGTTGAACTTTTTCAACATTCATAAGGAAAAGCCTTCACAGTTCATCGTTCTTAGTATTTGGCTAACAGCACAAGTTACATGGTTTGGATCAGTGACAAGGCTGCAGTAAAATAAAATAAGTAAAGAAAAAGAAAAATTCCATCAGTGTTTCATTTCAGTTTGACTGTTAACAAAATGTCTTGTGACCCACTGGACGACTTTTATTTAAACTTTCAGAACGTAACTATTGTAGTTACATCTACAAATGATTGCTAACACAATTAAAGATGGCCTTGATAGCAAAGTGATGTTAAAAACTAAAAATGGCTATAACTAAGTCAATTTTATGAATACTGAGATAAAACTTGATCTGGTAGTAGCTGAGAGTCCTTCCCAACACAGTCTGTGGGCAGGATATTTTGTGATATGACATGAGATCAAACAAAACATTTTCAAGGTTTGATCAAAACGATTACAAATGTTTCATTTGTCAACATAAGATGATCTGAGTCTAAAACTCAGTTTAGACATGTTTTAGAACTCAGTATGGACTAAAGCTGCATAAACCTGTATGATTTAATGGACTTGTTGGGTCATTTTTACAGTTACTGAATTTAACTTTTTTTAAATATTCCGTCTGTTTTGGTCTTAAAAACACAAATAGAAACATGTTTTACACAAATGATCACTTTAATTTTTAATAAAATCACAATATTTCCTTGACTTTCTCTGCTATGTAGAACTAATTACCTTCCATCCTGTAGGAGAAAGTTAACTGTACCTTTGAGTTTCCTGCAGACAATCAGTCCAATAATCACCAACAGCAGAACCAAAATGGAACGCAGGATGATGATTTTTGTGGAATGGCTGTGCAACTGGTCATCAGGTCCTGAAAAAAAGGATTTTAGATTAAATAAACCATGGTTCTGCTGCTGATGTGTCGGTCAGCAGATGGGAGTTAAAATGAGATGATCTTAGTTTAAAGCTGGTATAAAAGGCTGCTGAGTGAAAGGGAAGGTTTACAAGATGATACCTGCTGTGACGTTTGCTTTGGAGAC
>NC_051436.1:1352709-1354835 GCF_001649575.2 Kryptolebias marmoratus | reverse complement strand
TATCTATCTATCTATCTATCTATCTATCTATCTATCTATCTATCTATCTATCTATCTATCTATCTATCTATCTATCTATCTATCTATCTATCTATCTATCTCATAGAAAATACCAGCAATGCCTCCCCATATCATAACCCCGCCGCCACCATGGGACACTTGATTCACAATGCAGACATCAGCAAACTGCTTACCCACACATCGCCACACTCGCAGTCTGATGTCTGCCCTGTATAATATGAACTGGGATTCAAGTATAGGATCTATGTTTGTTTCATAGAATGATTTAAGGTCAAACCTGTGTCTGACTTCCTGTCACAAAGTGGATCTTGTCCCCGATGCCGGTCAGACTCCACCTGGTCTGTCCCTGGTCTCTGACCCGGTTTGTGGTCTTCATGGACAGGATCTCAAGGGGGTCAGGTTTGGGAACTCCAGGGTCTCATCTCTGCTTTTTGCAGATGATGAAGGTGTCTTCAAGCCATGACCTTCAGTGTGAACTGGGGCGTCTCACAGCTGAGTGTGAAATGTGAGTCGGTGGTTCTGAACCAGAAAGAGGCAAAACGTTCCTTCTGGGTTGGAGAGTTTCTGCCTCCAGCTCCATTAAAGTTGTCTTAATGTAACATAAGTATGACTGCATGGCTCTCTGGAAGAGAAACTTTGTTTTTCTAAATGAAACGTGTTGTCAGAACAATGTTGGACCTTTTCTCTGAACATGTTTCTCCTGCTGGAACTGAAGCTCAACATGAAACAAACCAACGGCCCAAAGCCTGAATTTATTTCATCTCACTGACTGGAACAGTTCAAAGGCAGAAATGGAGTCAATTTCTACATTCAACTAACATTAAAACCATCCAGATCAAACAGTCAACTAGAATTAAAGGAGCATCCTTGAAAGAATGCATATCGCCCACTGAATTAAAGGAGCATCCTTGAAAGAATGCATATCGCCTGCGTCCTTGGAAGCCAAGTTTGAAACAAAGATAAACATGATCTGTTGGAGCTCAGAGTTGTGAATGACTCTCAGCTACTACCACTCCAGGTTTTAGCTCAATATCTGTAAATCTGACTGAGTTTCAGCCATCTTTGTTTTCTAATGCTGATTAGCTGTGGCAGCCATCTTGAATCAGGCTGTTCCAGTGATTACTTTCTGAGAGGTTCATTATTATCTGTTCAGTGGTTTGTGAAAAATTTTACAAAAAGACAAACAAACACAGACAATTACATGATCGCCCGCCTTCCATGGCAGCATTTAATAACAAATCACAGTAAAAAATAAAATTCACCATTAAATGAAACTGATTATAATTGAATCTTTCATTGATTTTTGTCTTTTGATTTCTAACAAGTTCTTCTCAGCTTGTTGCCTTTATCCAGTGTTTGTTTCAGGAACCATCTTTATTCTTCAAGAACCACATTTCAGATCATTTAGAGAAAAAACAGACAAACAGTTTGTACGTGTTTAGACATTGAAGGTCCACTGATTTATACAAAAACATTTTTATAACAAAACATACAGACAAAGGCTCATTTTAGTATCACTGAGGAAAAACTACTAATAGTTCATCTTTTTAAGTAATTACTACAACTGTCATCAATTCCTTCATTTTCTAGTTGCAATAAAACAAATGTTGTCCCTGAAGTGTTTTAATCAGCAGATAAACTTGTTCATCTGTTGGACTGAAGTCACTAAAACTGTTTCATGGTGTCCTGTTGGAAATGTTGTTCATCAGAGAAAAACTGGGATTCTGTGGTGAAACTTTCATTTTCTCACAGAATAATGATGCAGAATTTACAGGACCTGTAAGATCTGAAAATGTCAAATATGTTTTTATGTCAAATGATAAAAGGCTTCAGAGCTGCCAGATAATCTTAAAGTGTAGATACAGTATTTTAGAGACTTCTTCAGTTAAATGTTTCCTTTAGTTTCTTTCTGCTGTAATTGTTGTTCTTCAGTTTCTTTATTTGACTCTCTTCTCTGTTTGCTTTCCTTCAGCCTATTAACCTCTCCCTTCGTCCTCTGAATTAGTTTATCTGTGTTCATGTCCAGCCCTTCATATTTTTTCTTTTTCTCTTCAAGTTTCCATTTCTGCTTTGTCATGATTTCCTTCAGTTTCTTGTCTCCTTCT
>NC_051436.1:1350248-1352586 GCF_001649575.2 Kryptolebias marmoratus | reverse complement strand
AAACAGTTGGAGGGAAAATGTGTCTGCATGTTTTATAAGGTAGTTAATTTACTTACCAACCAGAAGCTCAACAAAATATTCTTTCTCCTCTTCGGGGATGTAGCATCTGTATCTTCCATTGTCAGAGTGTCTCACATCAGAGAGTCTCAGTGAGACGTCTCCGTCCTTCAGTTTGTCAGCTGACAGGGAAGTTCTTCCTTTGTAGGCCGGGTTCTGGTCGACCAGATGTTCCTTTCCACCATGCCGCACAAACACAAACCTGGGTTCAAGATCAGGTTTTCCCCAGGCCACTGTCATCTGAGTAGCATCTTTGGGAGGTTTCAGGTGACACGGCAAAACAGTGTCATCACCAACCATTGCTCTAACTGTCAGAGATGGAGCTATTTCCTGTGAGGAAGCTGGGAAAGAAAAGTCAGCTGTTTAATGTTCTGTGATGGATGATCTGCTTTGACCTCCTGGAGTTAAACAATGATATATTCTCCTGAGCAAAGCTCTTCTCTGTCTTTACCTTTTGAACTGTTAGCTTGTGTATTTTTTAGATAATTTGGTTTAATCAGTATAAATTTTACGTATTTCTGTTTTGAGCTGCTGTCTGTCTTGGACAGAACTTCACTGGTTAGGTTAGAACATTTTAAAACATTACACATTTGGAACTAATGTTAAGATTATAAAGATGTGGTCAATGACTGATTACAGGTTTTAGTCAGAGTCCTTAAACACATACCAGACTGATACATCTATGTTTGTGTTGTAGAAGTTACCTTTGCAGGAGAACATCAGAAGAAGGAAGCCAAGAACAAGGTCAGACATGGCAGCAGTGATGGGCAAAAGTTTTAAAGATAATCTTGTTGGCAGAGAAACAATCCTGGAGGGTTAAAGTTCAGAGAGAAGAGTATAAAGTATTAAAATGTGCAAAAAGAATCATAAATGTCCCAACTAGACACCAAAAAAAAAAGATTGTAAATGGGATAAATAAGAAACAGGTGGAGGAGCATTTAGTAACTAATTAGTTTAATTATGAACAAGTCAGTCAAAAGATTGGAGATATAAAGATCTTTTTTTTTTCTGAATCTTTCAGAAGTAAAGATGGACAGAGGTTCACCAGGCTGAGAGACACTGCATCTGTCAGAAGGGGGGAAGACGGAGGCAAACCCAGAACGCAGACTCATTGTAAAAAAAAGAAACTATTTATTAACTTAAATACTAACAAAACAAAAAGGCTGGCGTGGCAGCAAAAAATCCAAAATATAACAAAACAAAAGGCGAAGCGAGGCAAGGTAAGAGAACAAACGCAGTAGCATGAACATGAACAAGCAGAATGATCCAAGGAGAGTGGAGAGAAGGAGATCGGTTTTAAAAGCTGAGGAATGACAAGGTAAGTGGACACAGGTGAGAGAAAACAATTACTGACAGGTGGAGATGGGCATGGCAGAGAGGACTGAAAACAAAACACCAAAACTATGACAGCATCTAAAATAGTGGAACAATTTCAGAATCAAGTTCTTCAAAGGAAAATTGTGAAGCCTTTAAATCTCCATCATCTGCAATTCATAAAATCATCAACAGATCTGAAGAATCTGATTACAGGTTTTAGTCAGAGTCCTTAAACACATACCAGACTGATACATCTATGCTTGTGTTGTAGAAGTTACCTTTGCAGGAGAACATCAGAATAAGGAAGCAAAGAACAAGGTCAGACATGGCAGCAGTGATGGGCAAAAGTTTTAAAGATGATCTTGTTGGCAGAGAAACAATCATAGAGGGCTAAAAGTTCAGAGAGAAGAGTATAAAGTATTAAAATGTGTAAAAAGAGTCATAAATGTCCCAACTAGACCAAAACCAACAACAACAACAAAATAAAACAAAATCTGTGAGCCCTGTGAGCTCCCTGTGCCCTCTGCCGAGCCCTCTGAGCTCCCTGTGCCCTCTGGCGAGCCCGGGGACCTCTCTGCGCCCTCTGCCGAGCCCAGGGACCTCTCTGCGCCCTCTGCCGAGCCCGGGGACCTCTCTGCGCCCTCTGCCGAGCCCGGGGACCTCTCTGCCTCCTCTGCCGAGCCCGGGGACTTCTCTGCGCCCTCTGCCAAGCCCTGGGTCCTCTCTGTGCCTTCTCTGACGGTCAGCGTTCCTGAGGGGGTCGGCGACACACCATCCCGTGTCTCCGTGGGGGTCGACGACGCCTCTCACTCCGTCTCCGAGGGGGTCGCCGAGGACGCCGTCGCCGCTGCTCAGAATCACCGAGGGTCGGCGTCAACGTTCCGCTCTGCGCCACGACGAGGGTCCGGATGGACGCCTCGCTCCGCTCTGCTTCGCCGAGGGTCCAGGGGGACGCCTCGCTCCG
>NC_051436.1:1336428-1337903 GCF_001649575.2 Kryptolebias marmoratus | reverse complement strand
AAATAAGATTAATCATAACACTCACACGACAAACACACATTAACCTAACAACTTCCCTTACTCTTAACTCCAAATTAGAAGCTGAAAAAAGCTCTGCAAAAATATTAAATTCAAGCACCAAACTGACACATGAGCAGCTGCTGGAAAAACATGACAGGAACTATAAGCCGCCTATTTATGGATATCAGACCCCCGAGATTGTCAACGATATTCAGGCAGTCAATTAGTGAGCAAAATGAGACTTCTAAACATTATATTATATTAACTTAGCTGGTTAAACATCACAGAACAGTCCAGGCATTGAGTACTACCAGAACCCGGTCACTCCATGTCTGCATCAGCTGTCCGCTGCGGGATCGCCTGCGCCGTCTCCATCGGCGCCAAAGTGGAGCTCCGCGAACCTCCGGGCCTCCCCCGCGTCTGTGAACATTGTTTCTGTTCCTCTGAAAGTCACTCTCAGCTTTGCCGGATACAGAAGTCCATACCGAACTCCCGGTTTGTCCCGAAGAAGTGCTCTGACTCCATTAAATGCAGCTCTGCGTTTCGCGATCTCGGGGGTGAAGTCAGGAAAGATGCGGATCTTCTGCCCTTGATAGGCGAGGTCCCTCTGAGTCATGGCCTTCCGGAGGATCATTGTAACGTCGCGGTAATAGTGGAGTCTCACAACCAACGCCCGAGGAGGTCCCGTGTCGTCTGGGCGCCTTCGTAGAGCTCTATGAGCGCGGTCCACCAGCGGTAAATCATCCAGAGTTAGCACGTCTTTCAGGAGCTGCGAGACGAATCCGTTCAATTCTGCACCTTTCTCTTCCCCTTCTCTTAACATTGCAATCCGTATATTTTGTCTTCTGGACCTTCCTTCAAGATCCATGTATTTTTCTGTTAGCTGATTCATTTCTGTGCGTAGACGTTTTACCTCTGACTGTAGCACAGTTACCGCGTCTGCTGACTGTGTAGCCGCTCGTTCTAGCTCAACAATGGATGCGCCATGTTGGTCATTGGACGTTTTCAGGACGTGAATGGCATTTTGAGTCTCGGTCTTGAGGGTGAGGAGTTCTCCTCTGATAGTGGTGGACACTTCTTCGATGCGAGTGTCTATTGTCTGACAAATTTCAAACTTGGTGACTTGTAATTCTGTGCGAAGAGAGTTTATAGCCTCGAGAATGGTAGCATTAGCCATCAGATAGCTACCTTCAGGCGAATCCGGGGCGGCTAGGCCTGGTTCTTTCGCTTTCTTGTCCTTGTTGGAGGTATGCGTCCTCAAATTTGCTTTCATCCTGTCCTAGTGCGGTTAGATAAAGACCAGGCTATTCTCTCTGTTGTAAAACTGCCCAGATGTCAAGTTAGTGATAAATATATTTCAAAATTTGCAGGAGCTCGAGGGAAACGCTGCCTACTCCTCCATCGCTCACGAGCGCCCCCCCGTCTCCCTATTTGTTTTAAGTTTCTAAATACTTACTTTAACACAGCAAGTGATC
>NC_051436.1:1327152-1336328 GCF_001649575.2 Kryptolebias marmoratus | reverse complement strand
AGAGGGACAGCTCAGTTTTGCAGACAAAGTTAAAATGGTGATTTGTTTTTAACGTGAAGAAGAAGGACAGTGGATATATTGGACAAAGGATGTTGAAGATGCAGCTGCCAGGAAGGAAGAACAGAGGAAGACCATGTGGGGGAAAATGCAGTTTACCAAATGTGGAGGAGAACTGCAGAGTTTACCTGTCGGCCAGGATCTTGTGTAAAGAGTGTTAAGTTGTTATTGCCAAGAACTTTTCAGAACAGTTATTAGGAAGGACATGTTACAAGAGGGTGTTAATAATGATAAAACAGTTCCTGGAAAACAGTGTGTTTGTTCTGGATGCAGTGTGTTCTGTTTGGAGTGAGCTGACCCAGCTGCCTGGGCTGGTTTCCTGTAAGTGATGTAGGAGTTATGTAAACGTCTAACCAATCACAAACTGGTCAGAAATATGCAATACACACTAATGTACTATGTCTGTATAAATAGGCCTCAGTTTCAAAGATACTTTGGGATTTTCTGTGGTATTTCTGAAGATGATAAGTTGTGACAAATAAAGATTCCCCGTGTTCTGGCAAAGGAGAGATAGTGGTTGCTCATTCCTTTCTGTGTAAGAACTGCCTTTATAACCTACAAATTGGTGGCCTGTATGGGGAGAAAAATGAAGGTAGCTGATGTCCAGGATGCAGGTATTCACCAGCTGTGTGGGCCCACAATAAACAAAAAGAAAAAGAAAAGAGGTAAGAGATTTATTTATCTCTTTTCCGAGTATATTAGATGAAACACAGCTGCGTTCTGAAAGGAAAAGATGAGTGGAGTCAGAGTGCGGCCTCTGTTTTCTTTTGGCCGAACGCGTTGTTATACGCGCGTAGAAGGACTGCTGAAACAGGAAAAAGATTAGCCGCTGGCTTTAAAATTGGCGGAGCAGTCTGTAAGTGTCACATCTTGTGTATTTCACGGCTAAGTTCTAAGAGAACGCATAACAGACGGGTGAGTCCCTGTGTGTCTCTGTTTTGTGCTGGAATCTCGTGTGTGTTAAAAACAGCGCTAAAACCAGCTATTCATATATAATAATCTAATTACACATTGACCTTCAGATGTGGGGGATCAACAGTGCATGTACAATCAGAAAGTAGTGATTTTGAATACAAGTAGCTGTTGAGTGAAGTAAAGAGATGATGCATCAGAATCAAGCCAAGAAGGCTTTGGACCACGTGGAAAAAAAGAGTAAAAAGCACTTTGGAAACTGCAACTTGAAGTGAATTGCACTGTTTGGTAATTTTTTTTTCTGAGATCTCGGTGGTGAGTTGAGAAGGAGAGATAGTGGTTGCTCATTCATTTCGGTGTAAGAACTGCCTTTATAACCTACAACCACAGAGAAGGTCCATGGATGCAGTGAAGTAAGATCTGCAGAGGGTTGGTGTCCTCTGTGTCTTGTGAGAAGTGTTTGTAAAGGGAGAGACCTCTAGACTGAGTCCCCCCAGCTGTACTGGTCCATTTTGATCTGGTGAGTTATCTCAGCTAAGCTATCATCAACAAAACTTTCACCCAATTTAGCTCAGTTTTAACTGAGAAATGTATGGACCCACAGATGACTTAAACATGAACATAATCACTGGGTACAAGATTGAACATGCAAAAACAAATCATAAAACTTTGTTACCTTCATCTGGTTTGAAAACAGCCAGACGGCTTTCTGGAGAATCTCCTTTTCCAGAGATGCTGCACTTGTAGCGTCCTTCATCAGACTTGGAGACACTTTGGATGGTAAAGTTACTTTTATAGGTTGTGCTGAGAAGGGCACCATCTTTGTAGAAATCACTGATGTCTTCCAGATCAGTTTTCTTGATGTGGTCCAGATCAGTTTTCTTGCTGAGACACCAAAGAGTCAGGTCAGATCCTTCCATCACTGGTCGGGCAGGAATATCCAGGATCACAAAACCAGCTGAGAAACATGAAGATGATAGTTTGATTGTTCTTTCAGGATGAAGGCTGCTACATGTAAGCTTTAAAGGTGATCAAACTGAACACAACCCAGTATATGGTGTACATACCAGTAACAGAGATGTTGACAGCATTGGTTGCTTCTCCTTCATCGTTTTCACACCAGTATTCTCCACTGTGTCGTTCCAAGATGGGATCAACTGTGCAGGATGGTCCTGATGTGTTACATGTTTCAGAGGAAGTTTCTGGACTTACTTTATGGAGTTTCTTCGTCACTCTCCATGTATTCATCCCATCAACCACCTCACATTGTACAGAGACAGACTCAAATTCAACAAACTGAAGTTTGTCTGGAACAATTTTAGGAAAAGCTGCTTCTGAACAGAAGAAATGGGAAACACTGTCAATAAATGGATTTAATCCTTAATTAAGAACTATAATTTTAAATGAAAAGTAAAACAACAACAAAAGAGTTACAGCCAACTAACTCATTTATTTAGCAGTTTGTTGGACAGCTTAAACAATCAATTTATGTTGATTTAGCTAATAACTTAATTTTAGAGAAAAACTTTATTGTAATTTATAACAAAACAACAGGACATAATTTAACAGCAGTCATGTGTTCAGGAGTCATAAAATGGACATCAACATCTATATAATTCCTGTTAAAACACTTTTTGTGTATTTTCTTGTTAAATTTGGGCAGTTGCTAAGGTAAAAATCAAAATTCACATTAAAAACAACAATCGGAAATATCAGAACATTATCAGTAAAATAAATAAAGAAAACCTTTTTCCAACTCACCATCGCTGTGAGCAGTGTCGCTGTGTTCAGCTCGTGCAGCCAGCAGGACAAACAGATTCATCACTGAAAAACAGAGAAAAGACATCTGAAACCACAATGTGCTGCAAAACAAACAAATAAACAACTACAAACTGAGTCTGTATTTACAGAGAGCTGTGACCTCCATGACTGATGCTCAGGACTGACTGTTCAGAGTTTCACACAGACATATGGGTCAAATGTAGTTCAGAACTTCCTCTTCCTGTTTGAATTAGTTTTGAGGTTAATGAAGCAGAAGGTAGAAACTGCAGTTCTAGAAATAACTGAGACACACGGTGGCTTCAGACAGAGTTCAGACCGCCTTCCCTTAATATTTTTGTAATACTATTTATTTTTTTGTCACTGATCGACCTTCAGTACCTCATAATGGCAAAGGACAAAATATATAATTTGTGGTTTTAAAGTCAAATTTTAGGTAAGGTGCCTCCATTTTCTCTTGATCTCTGCTGAAATTGTCAGGTTCTGGGAGCTTCCTGTCTTCTGTTTTGGCTGCTGCTTCCCTCCTTGTCCTTTAGGTGGTTTCTGCTCTCCAGGTGGCTGCTCCTGGCAGGTGTGCTGCATTACCAGCCTCATTAAGGGGAACATAAAGGGACGCTGCTGTCAGCACCTCCTTGTCAGAGTGCTGACCTGTATGGTATGTGTGTTACCTCCTGGCTAAGCTCTTACCATTAAGAAAAGACCTTTTTCATGTTTTTCTTGTCTTGTTTCAGGATTCACTTTTCGCTCAGAATCAAGTCATCGTTGCCAGATTTCGGAACCTACCAAGACCTTTTCAAGTGCCGCCTCGCTCCTGAGGTCCATCCTGCTGACGGCAGACCCTGATTGATTTTTTGAGGCCGAATGCTGCTCACCCTTCTAGCCACTTGGACCCAAACCCAAGGAACAGCCAAATCAGTCCTGGAAGCCAACCAAGCCACCAGGACGTCCACCGTGAGCCAGAACCAACTTTGCTTTGCTGATCCTCCCAGACCCCGTTCATCTCTCCCTGGTGGAAACAATCCACTCATCTGTAAGCAAACTATCAGATTAAACTCATTCAGGTTCTTTCAACTCCTGTCTAACTATCCATACTTTCCATACAGTGGATGACCAGGTCCTGTGTCCCAGACTTCTAATCTAATCCTGTCTGAATAAACACTTCAAACTTTCCTTAGTCTCCTGAGTGTGTTCTGCATGTGGGCTAAATCCTTAGCTAGAGCCATGACAGAAATGTTTCTTCGACTGGACTCCTCCTGTAATAAATCAGTTTGACTGGACCTGATTGGAAATGCTTTTTAACTGATCACTTTAGGAAAAATGAAGTGAATTAGATCTTTAATGACTAACATTTTATAATCATGACAAACCAGACTGCTCAAGGTAAGGTCGACCTAAACTCGTAGAAATCATTCAGAAATATTTATTACTGGTAATATGAGATGAAGACAAAATAAAAATGTAGGCTGGTCACAATAAAAGGCCACTCTAAAATGTGCAGTTTACTTTTACTGTGGGGTCAGAAAACCAGTATCTGGTGTGACCACCATCTGGGCCTTTGGATCTTGCTACTCTATCGATCTATCGCATTGAAAATACCATCAGTAAAAAGCCAAGTTTGAAACAAAGATAAACATAATCTGTTAGGGCTCAGAGTTGTGAATGACTCTCAGCTACTACCACTCCAGGTTTTAGCTCAATATCTGAAAATCTGACTGAATTTCAGCCATCTTTGTTTTCGAAGGCTGATTAGCTGTGGCAGCCATCTTGAATCAGGCTGTTCATCCAATGATGACTTTCTGAGAGGTTCATTATCTGTTCAGTGGTTTGTGAGAAGTTTTGACAGACAACAAACACAATTACATGATCGCCCACCTTCCATGGCAGCATTTAATAACAAATCACAGTAAAAAAAATAAATTTACCATTAAATGAAACTGATTATAATTGAATCTTTCATTGATTTTTGTCTTTTGATTTCTAACAAGTTCTTCTCAGCTTGTTGCCTTTATCCAGTGTTTGTTTCAGGAACCATCTTTATTCTTCAAGAACCACATTTCAGAACATTTAGAGAAAAAACAGACAAACAGTTTGTACGTGTTTAGACATTGAAGGTCCACTGATTTATACAAAAACATTTTTATAACAAAACATACAGACAAAGGCTCATTTTAGTATCACTGAGGAAAAACTACTAATAGTTCATCTTTTTAAGTAATTACTACAACTGTCATCAATTCCTTCATTTTCTAGTTGCAATAAAACAAATGTTGTCCCTGAAGTGTTTTAATCAGCAGATAAACTTGTTCATCTGTTGGACTGAAGTCACTAAAACTGTTTCATGGTGTCCTGTTGGAAATGTTGTTCATCAGAGAAAAACTGGGATTCTGTGGTGAAACTTTCATTTTCTCACAGAATAATGATGCAGAATTTACAGGACCTGTAAGATCTGAAAATGTCAAATATGTTTTTATGTCAAATGATAAAAGGCTTCAGAGCTGCCAGATAATCCTAAAGTGTAGATACAGTATTTTAGAGACTTCTTCAGTTAAATGTTTCCTTTAGTTTCTTTCTGCTGTAATTGTTGTTCTTCAGTTTCTTTATTTGACTCTCTTCTCTGTTTGCTTTCCTTCAGTCTGTTAACCTCTCCCAACGTCCTCTGAATTATTTTATCTGTGTTCAGTTCCAGCTTTTCATGTTTTTTATTTTTCTCGTCCAGTTTCCATTTTTGCTCCGTCATGATTTCCTTCAGTTTCTTGTATATTTCTGCTTCTTTCATTTTTTTAACTTCATGCTCCACTTCCTTAATCTTTTTCTCAGTCTCTGCAATAATGTTGTCTTCCTCCTGTTTGAGGACGGAGTGTTCCTTTTTTAGCTCCTCCAGTTCATCTTTTATCTTCATGAAAGCATCAGTGGTTTGATCCAAACTTTCCTCATACTTAGTGTTGATCTTCAGTAACTCCTCCTCACGTTTAAACCTTTTTTCAGTCAAACCATCTTTGATTTCTGCCATCAGCTGTCGTTGCTCTTCATTATCATTGTCTGGTTGTTTCTTTGTTGCTGTGGAAAGAGGAAGTTGACAAACTTTAAGGTTTTGCATTAGTGCAGTTATAATAAAACAAATAATTTATGACTCAACAATCATCTCAGAGGTTAAATATGAATCATGAAGGAAAAACATTTCACTCACAGACTTTTCTTTGTCTCCATTTCCAGACAAAAACAACGACAGCAACAATAAGGATGAAACACAAAACTACAGTTAAGCTGACAGGAACAGAGCAGTTAGACCGGACCACGAAGAAATCATCTGAAACCCAGTGAATAATAAAACTGTTAAACATCCCAATAAGTGACCAGTTTGAGATTTAAAGGCTGCCAGTTCTCCTACCTGGAACATGTACATGTGTCTCTCTGCTCTGGTTGATGTCCTTCTGTTGGACTCTGCAGGTAAAGTTGTTGTTGTGTCTTTTCTCCACAGTAACTCTGCTGCTGACAGAATACAGACCATCAGGACCTCTGCTTGTCTCTGGAGGTCCAGCAGGGAGGACGTTTCCCTCCCGGTCCAACCAGAGGAGCTGGGGTTCTGGAAACCAGCCTGTAGACTTACAGTCTAACACCACCCCACTGCTGCCTTCATCAAGTCCTGCTAAACTGATCCCAGCTGATGAGACCGAACCTGTTGAGGAGAGGAGGGATTTTAAATCATAAATCTGTCCTTTAAAACATTCAGGATCCCTCCAGAGTCAAAAACACTGATCATCAGTCAGCAACCTGCTGAGTTTAAATAAGATGCTAACACAATAAGCAACAAAGATTGACTGACTGTCAGAGGTATCTTACAACCTTTCTGTTAATCAGTTCTTCAGATAAAGCAGTAGTACAAGTTAACCTAATAGTTTTAATATTTTGGGTGGGGGTTTTGAAGTCATCGATACATTACATGCCAGACTTCAGCTGTCACACCATCTCAATTTGCAGAATCAAAACAAAATCAAAAATAAAATCAATTTATATAGCACAGCCAAGAGACATAGTCTCTCCAGCAGGTCCTGGGTCTTCCCAGAGGTCTCCTTCTTGTTGGACATGCAAGACCTTCCTAAGGAGGCGTTCAGGAGACATCTTTACCAGATGAACAAACCACTTCAAGAGGTTCCTCTCGAGGTAGAGGAGCAGCGGCTCTACTCTGACTCTCTCCCGATTCACCAAACTTCTCACCCGATCTCCAAGCAAGAGCCCAACTACCCTGAGGAGAAAACTAATTTCAACTGCCTGTATCCTCAGTCTTGTTCTTTCCGTCACTACCCAAAGTTTGTAACCATAGGTGAGGGTAGGAACTTGCCTTGCAGCTCAGTTACATACATAGTACAGAGTATGCAGTACTGAGGAAGATGCACTGAAACGTCTGCTGATCTCACTCTGCATTCTTCACTCACTAGTGAACAAGACCCCAACATACTTAAACTCCACTTAAGGCAGCTCCTCATTCCCAACCCGGAGAAAGCAGTCCGCCTTTCCTACGGAGGACCATGACCTTAGATTTGGAGGTGTTGAACCTCATCCCAGCCTCATCCTGACTGTGAACCGCTCCAGTGAGAGCTGGAGATCATGACATGATGACACCAGCAGGAACACATCATTTGCAATTAGCAGAGATGGAATCCTGAGGCCACCGAATCGGACCCCATCCGCCCCCTGGCTGCACCTAGAAATTCTGTCCATAAAAGTCATGAACAGAATTGGTGACAACGGGCAGCCTTGGTGAAGAGAGCCAACTTTGCCAGGAATGTGAACCAGACTAACGCACCATTTGTTTGGAATTTCACAATCCACTTCCTACAGAATAGGGGGAACACGGTCGAATGTTTTCTCCAAATCCACAAAACACATGTAGACTGGTTGCACAATCTCCCATGCCCCTTTGAGAACCCTAGCAAGGGTAAAGAGATGGTCCAGTGTTCCACAGCTGCGACGGAATGATAATTCGATAATTGACTGGACTCCTTTCTCCATCACCTCTGAAAAGACCTTACCAGGGAGGCTGATGAGTGTGACTCCTCTATGACTGGAACTCCCATCAGTCCCCCTTCTTAAAAAGTTTAACCACCACCCCAATCTGCCAATCTAGCTGCACTGCCTCTGATGTCCATCGGATATTGCAAAGGCGTGTCAACCAAGACAACCCAGCAACATCCAGAGCCTTGAGAATCTCAGGGCAGACCTCATCCACCCCCAGACCCTGCTTTTTAACTATGTTGGCAACCTCAGCCCAGGTGATGGGCAGATCTACCTCAGAGTCCCCAGACTCAGCTTCCCCCATGGAAGATGTGTTGGTGGGATTACGAAGATCCTTGAAGTATTCCTTCGATCATTTGTTGACATCACTGGTTGAGTTCAACAGCACCTCACCTCCACTGTATACACTGTTCATAAGGAGCTGCTTGGCACGCCTCAGCTGCCTGATGGTTTGCCAGAATCTTCTCTGTGCCAATCAAGAGTCTCTGTTCAAGGTCTCACCAAACTTGTCACACACCCGAGCCTTTTTCTCAACAATGGCCATGGCTGCAGCCCACTTGGCCTGCAAGTACCCCTCAGCTGCTCCTGAGGTCCTACCAGCTCACAAGGCCCGTTAGGACATTTTCTTCAGCTTGACAGCCTCCCTCACCCTGGGTGTTCATCACCAGGTTCAAGGATGACCGCTATGAGAGGCACCAACCATCTTGTAGCTGCAGCTCAAGGCAGCTGCATTAACAATAGCAGCGTAGAACACTGGGACTCAAACTCCCCCGCCTTAGCTGGGATGTAGTTGGACCTCTGCTGGGTGTGAGTTGAAGATCTTTTTTATGGGGTTTTCTGCCAAATATTCCAAGCAAACCCTCGTTTCAGTCTACCAGGTCTCTTCTCTCATTTCAGGCTACACTTCTGGCTTGAACAACTAAAGTGTTTCTAAGTTTGAGTTGCTTTCATTGCTATGAATTTGATCTTGAATGGTTCCTACTCTGCTAGACTGACTGCTCTATGAGTTTATTATTATTTTGATTACCCAAAACATTGAAATTTTATTGATAATATTACATTGTTTAACAATAAACCACTCTGGTCTTTATTATTTTCCACCTAACTCATATACACCACATTCGTTCTACTGACATTAGAGATAAATCCTTTCATTCTTAGTTTAAATCAGATTCCAAAGCCTCTTGATCAAGATGAGAGGAAAATGTGTCTGCATGTTTTATAAGGTAGTTAATTTACTTACCAACCAGTAGCTCAACAAAATATTCTTTAGTGTCTTTGGGGATGTAGCATCTGTATCTTCCATTGTCAGAGTGTCTCACATCAGAGAGTCTCAGTGAGACGTCTCCGTCCTTCAGTTTGTCAGCTGACAGGGAAGTTCTTCCTCTGTAGGCCAGGTTCTGGTCGACCAGATG
>NC_051436.1:1318811-1327052 GCF_001649575.2 Kryptolebias marmoratus | reverse complement strand
GCAACCAATGCTGTCAACATCTCTGTTACTGGTATGTACACCATATACTGGGTTGTGTTCAGTTTGATCACCTTTAAACCTTACATGTAGCAGCCTTCATCCTGAAAGAACAATCAAACTATCATCTTCATGTTTCTCAGCTGGTTTGGTGATCCTGGATATTCCTGCCCGACCAGTGATGGAAGGATCTGACCTGACTCTTCGGTGTATCAACAAGAAAACTGGTCTGGACCACATCAAGAAAACTGATCTGGAAGACATCAGTGATTTCTACAAAGATGGTGCCCTTCTCAGCACCAGCTATAAAAGCAAGTTTACCATCCAAAGTGTCTCCAAGTCTGATGAAGGACGCTACAAGTGCAGCATCTCTGGAAAAGGAGATTCTCCAGAAAGCTCTCTGGCTGTTTTCACACCAGATGAAGGTAACAAAGTTTTATGATTTGTTTTCACATGTTCAATCTTGTACCCAGTGATTATGTTCATGTTGAAAAGACATTTGTGGGTTCATAAATTTGAGCTAAACTTGGTGAAAGTTTTGTTGATGATAGCTTAGCTGAGATAACTCACCAGATCAAAATGGACCAGTACAGCTGGGGGGACTCGGTCTAGAGGTCTCTCCCTTTACAAACACTTCTCACAAGACACAGAGGACACCAACCCTCTGCAGATCCTACTTCACTGCATCCATGGACCTTCTCTGTGGTCTTCCTCTGTTCCTCTTTCCTGGCAGCTCTTCATCTCCTCATCTTCAACATTCTTTGTCCAATATGTCAATGTCAAATTTATTTCTATAGGATATATAAAAACAACAATGTTGACCAAAGTTCTTCACAAGGAGGTTAAAAACAAACAGGAAACATAAATTTAACAATATGTCCACTGTCCTTCTTGTACACACGTCCAAACAATCTCAGCCCTGCCTTTTTAACTTTGTCTCCAAACCTGAGCAGTCCCTCTGATGGACTCATTTCTAATCCTGGCCATTTTGGTCCCTCTAGGTAAAAATGTGAAAATCTTCATCTCTGCCAGCTCCATCTTTTCTTTCTGTCTTTTTTATTAGATTCACCATCTCCAAACCAAACATCACATCAAGTCTCATCTTGTAAAGCTTCTGTTCCACTTTTGCAGCTCTCTGTCACAAATCCATCCTGTCTTGAGATGATTTATCCGAAGTACTTAAACTCATCCACCTTCAGAACCTCCACTCCTCACAGCCTCATTGTCCCACCTGTCTCCCTCTCAGTCACAGACATAATTCTGTCCTACTTCTGCTGACTTTCATTCATTTTCTTTCCAAAGCAGACCTTCACCTCTCCACTTATGTTTGTTTGTTAGCAGGATTACTTAACAACTACAAAACTAACTAAACAGATTTGGTCAAAGGTCAAGATCAAACAATAAGGTCAAAGGTCAGAGTCATAGAGGAATCCATACTCTAGCATAGGAATCTCAAACTGAACAGTTGGACGCCTCATGGGTCAAGGATGAGGCGGATTGATTTCAAAGATTGGTTAGATGATACCAGTGCTGAGGATAATATCCTGTCACGTGTAAAAGTGAATTCTCTAAATTAAAGACCTACAGTCCTAGAAGGAATGCATGTTACTCGTTGCCTTTTATATCAGTTTTAAAATGGGATCATCTCATGTTAACTCCCATCAATCACCAGTGAAACTGTTGGATCGAGCAGCTCAGTGGTGACGACACATCAGCAGCTAAACAATAATTTATTAAATCTAAAATTCTTTTTTTTTAGGACCTCATGAAGAGATTCCACATTTGCACAATCACGTCCCTAAATTAATCATCCTGCTGTGCGTTTCATCAGTGGCTCTGCTGTTGGTGATTATTGGGCTGGTTCTCTGCAGGAAACACAAAGGTACAGTTAACTTTCTCCTACAGGACGGATGATAAATCGTTCTACATTACAGCCATTTTTATGTTGGCTAATGTTGATTTGCTATGGTGGCCATCTTGAATTTGATTGATTTATTTCTAGGTATATATTCACTGATTATTTTCTAAAAGTTTAATTCCCTGCTGTGACTCATGATTTGAATGCATGAGTTAAGATGCTTCTGCTGAACTTGACGACCTGCTGAAGAGCAGGAAAACATCTAACATGCAGGATTGAGGCCCTCCAGGTCCAGGACTGGGTAACACCATGGTTGTGTGCAGACCAGTCTGGGTTAAAGCCCCACGTCACTCGTATGCAGACCATGATCCAAAACATACAACATGATAGCTCCTGTAAACTGGGTCCTGCTGGCTTCTGTTCCCAATGAAGGAATGAGGAAAGGTGGAGACGCTCAATCAAGTATTTTATTACATGTCTATACTCAATATCTGAAAAATTGAATTATAGCCATTTTTAAGCTTTCTAACAACACTTTACTGTGGCAGCTGTCTTCAGCAATCATTTGTAGATGTAACTACAAGAGTTACTTTCTGAAAGTTTAAATGAAAGTCGTCCAGTGGGTCATGAGATATTTTGCTAACAGTCAATCAAACACAGAGACACTCAGCTTGTCTTTCTCTTTCAGGCAACCAGCAATAATAACTATTAATAACTAACTAATAATAACTAACTAATAATAACTATTCTTTAGTTTTTTTATTTTACTCCAGTCTTGTCACTGATCCAAACCATGTAACTTGTGCTGTTGGCCAAAAACTACGAAAGATGAACTGTGCAGGCTTTTCCTTTATGAATGTTACAAAACTTCAACAAAACTGTTTCAGATCCTTGTTTTATTCTCAGGTGGAGCTCCTGCAGATGATCTTGTGGTTTACTCTGTGGTTAAAAAGAAGAAGAAAGGTAATTTATCTATTTTACTAACCAACAAATTTAACTAATTTAGTGTTCAGTTGTCTGCAAATGTTCAAATGAGCTTTAGTGTGAAATAAAACAGCAGTTCTGTGGTGCAGGTTTTGTTTTAAATTATATATCTAGTCACCTCCTCTACATGGATGACATCAAGCTGTATGTCAAAAGTGATCGAGACATCAATTCACTGATCTACCTCACCAGGATATACAGCAGGGACATTGGTATGTCATTTAGACTTGATAAGTTCAGCCGTACGGTGTCCAAGAAAGGCAAATAATCACAACTGAAGGGGTTAAACTTCTTGAAGGCAACATTGCAGATATCCAGGACAGCTACAAGTACCTGGTATACAGCAGACAAATGGCAACCAGGATGAGGCTGCAGGGAAGTCAGCCACAACCAAGTACCTACAGAGAGTAAGGCAGGTCCTGAAGAAACAGCTGAATGGGAAGAACAAAGTCCAAGCCATCAGCACATATGCAGTGCCATTCATCAGATACCCTGCTGGTATAATAACCTGGCCTAAGGAGGAGATAGAAGCCACTGACATCAAGACACAAAAGCTCCTCACAATGCATGGAGGGTTTCACCCTAAGTCCAGCACCCTGAGACTGGACACTAAGAGAAAGGAGGGAGGATCAGAGCCACGACACAAGATGAACCAACCAAGATCCTGGAGTCCATCAGGAAGAAAGCCCCCAATGACGATCTGCTAAGTAAAGGTCTCAGGTAGCAGAAACCCAATGTGGAAGAGGAGAAAGAAGAACCATCAAGGAAAGATAAGCCCCTGATTGGCATGTACCACTGGCAGATTGAGGAAGTGGCTGATATCAACAAATCCTACCAGTGGTTAGAAAGGCCTGGACTGAAGGACAGACAGAGACACTAATCATGGCAGCACAGGAGCATTCGAGGCGGGGTCCAACTTACCAGGCAGGACCCAAGATGGAGGCTGGGTAAAGATGCGTCTGAGACAGTCCAACACATAATAGCAGGATGTAAGACGCAGGCAGGCAAAGTCTACATGGAACGCCATAACCAAACAGCTCGAACAGAGTACAAGAACATCTGTACCGAGTCTGGACTGGAAGTCCTACAGTTAAAGTGGGAAACTGCACCTAAGGTGGTGGAGAATGGCAGGGCTAAGATACTGTGGGTCTTCCAGATCCAGACTGACAAACAGTGGTACCAGTGGTCATTGGACCCCCAAACTGGAAGAGTGGCTCCAACAGATCACAGAAACAACCTCAGAGATCTCTGTCCAGAAGAGCTCAGTCCTAGGAACAGCTAAGATACTGAACAGAACCCTGAAGATCCCAAGGTTCTGGTAGAGACGCTGAGCTTGAAGTGGAACTGCCCACGTGGAACAAACAGAATGAGATGGAAGTTGTTGTTTTATATATATATATATAATTTTTACTATATGTATATATTTTGTTAACAAAGTCAAACGCTATTTATGAAACCACTTCACAAAAAGAACCCATGCTTTTTAACAAGGTTATTTATGTATTTGTAAGCACTTTATAAAGCAATAATAATCTTTTCAAAAATGATATAAAACACTTTTCATACATCAAAGCAGACGATCACTATTTGGCAAAATCACTTTTATTATTATTTTTCTTCATAATTTAGAGTTTAAATATCAAACATTTGTGAGTAAGTTACCTGCATGTGAGTGTTTGAAAATATTTTTTTGTTTTGGAAAATAAAGTTATTTAGTTCAAAAAGTAATCTTAGCAAAGAGCAATAAGTTATTCATTTACTGTTTAATAAATGATAAAAGCTTCATAAAATGGGTACAAACTCATGAATAACTTATTTATAAAGTGTTAATAAATTCTTTATAAAGGGACCTTTAGTATGAAGTGGTACCTAAATTACTAACTATTTGAAGGAATGCATATTGAGGATGTGTTTGGGATGACTCTCAGCTACTACCACACCAAATCTTAGTTCAGTTTTAGTAAAATTAACTGAGTTGAAGCCATTTCTGTGTTTTAAGGTCAACTAGTCGTAGCAGCCATGTTGAAACAGGCTCAAAGTTAATCAGTTGTAGACGTCCTGCCTTTCAAGATGGTGGACGACATTAAAAATAAATTGTCCGTTTTGAACAGCATGAGTTTAAAGTGTAACCACAGAGACGTTAGCTTAGCGTTGTGTTCATTTTCACACATGAGCTCACTGAAATATTTTCAGAGATACATCTGTGGCGCCTCGAGGGGAAATTTGATCTTCTCAGTTAAAAACCACACAGTAAAACCACGAGCTGCAACAAAAGTCCTTTCAGTGGGTTTATTTAGACAACGGCACAAGTCACAATAAAGTTAGGTATAAAAATAAAGCTGCTGCTGTTTGACATGTAACTTCTGAACCATTTTCCCTCAAAACTTGAATTTTTACTGATAAAACATCCAGAAGATCACAACAAAAACTGCATCCAGTCCAATAAATGAAGAGCTGCTGGTTATTAAATGTAACGTTTAGGAGCAATAATCTAACTGATGAATGTTTTTATTTCCCTCAGAGCCAGAAGTTACCTCAGCCGGAGCCACAGAGGAGGATTGTGTCTATTCTCTAATCAAGTAAAACAAGACAGAAAAGGATAAATGAGAGGAAAAGAAGAATATTTTCTGTCCTGGATGTTTATTTGATCAGTGTAGTAATAAATAAACGCTCTGTGCTCTGAGCTGTTAGCAGCTGTAACAGTTTAAGTTCTTCTAAAACACAGATGTGAAGGAGAAGTGTTCAGAGTTTATGGAAGTGGACTTTTTTAGAGGTGGGGTGACAGTGAATAGTAAGAAACCAGGTCATACAGGAGGGATTCAGCAAACCAAACATGTTTCAGTTCTTTAAAAAGTTTTCAGGTTTTAGACTCACTTCCTGAGATTCTTTTTAAAACAGCCAAAAATTCCAGAGGAACAAATTCTGAGGTGAGAAAGAAGCACCAACAACTGGACATTGGTCAAATGCTTTAACCCAAAGATTTTTACAAAAGATGAGATCTTTCTGTAAGTATGTGTGCAAATACATGTTGTTGATAGTATTTTTATACACTTTAAAGCTAAGATCCTTCAGTACCTGTCAGATCTTCCACCTGTAGACTCAGTCTGGAAGACTCCGATCCTCAGCCTTGGGTCTACTCTCTGTCCCTCACACCCACCTCGTAGCTTTGGGGGCGGAGCCTCCAGTGTGGTAGTTCCGCCCTCTGGACCTTAAAACAACTCTCCACTTTGTTTTAAAGATTCTTTTGTTGTAACGCGTCCTCATGTTTTTTGAAAAGTACTTTATAATGTCATTATTATTAACGTTGTACTTGGACTAATCAGTTTCCATTTAATGTTATTTTCTTTTACCTGTTTGGCTTCATATACATAATAAATGTAAGAATAAACCCAGATCTAAAGTAATTTATGAGCTCTGTATCTGTTTTTATTTTCTGGATGATTGTTGGTCTTCAACAGGGTCTGCTTGTAGTTCGGACGACTTCTTCTGCTGAAACACAACCACAAACACAAACTCTACCTGTGATTCACACCAGCCTATTTCTGAAGATGCTCTGCCTTCATGTCTCGTCACACGTTTGTGTATTTATTCTAAGAACAAACCTGCTGCTGCTTTTTAAACACACTGGTTGTGGTGAAGCATCAACATGATGCTGACGTCTGAACTAAAGCAGCTTCTCTCAGTTTACTCATCCTTCCTGAACACTGACATGAAAGCTTTTTAAAGCTTTTTAAACACCTGATACATTCAAGCCAGAGTCTGTTTCTTTTACTGACTTACGCTGAGTTAAGGGTAATTATTAACAATAAGCAAAAAAACAAGAAGTCTGAATCCTGATATGGAACAGTGTGATTTTTATTTATTTTACTGTAGGATTCACTGACAGCATCTTTGCTACTGGTTTATTGAGTTTTTATTTACTTATATTCAATAAGAAGAAACATCTTTTAAAGTACAGTACAGGAAAAAGAGCCACACCTTTAACTGAAACTCAGTTTCTCTTTGGACTTTGACCACGAGCGGACAGGCAGCTGACAGGACAGGCAGCACCGAGGAGCAAATACGGTAATTTATTTGTTCTAAAATGTCTTTCTCTCAAATATTAAATGTTTTCATTGTATTTCAACAAAACTATTAGTTTATATTAACACTAATAAAATGGTTAATTGAAGAAAAACATGATGGTTTGATATTAAGCTGATCTAATCTAGTTTCTACAACCCCAGTTCAGAAGAAGTTGGCTGTTGTGTAAAATGTAAATGATCAACAGAATGCAATGATGTGCAAATCCCAGAAACCCTCAATGTATTGAAAATGGAACATAGTTAACATGTGAAATGTTGAAACAAAGAAATTTTAACATTTTTAGGGGAAAAAAATCTGGTAATTTTTTTTTTTTTTGGCAGCAACACGTCTCTTTAAAGATGTTCCAGATGTTTCCCTCTGTGCAGCATCTCCTCTTCTTCTCCCATCAGTCTGTAAACATCTGGACCTGAGGTTGTCCCATTCTGTCTGTAGAGGATTTTCTATATGAAAATGGTACAACTGTTTAGTTTCAACTTATGATGTGTACACAATGATCCATGGTGAAGAAAAATAGATTATTCAGAGTTGCAAAAATTTGTATTCTGGTTTTATTTACATTTTACTCAACATCCCAACTGTTTTAGAATTAAATTTGTATTTTTTATGCTTTTTATTTTAGAAACTATTGAATACTTTTTGTCCTAATGTGTTAAATATTTAGTTGGTGTTTAGTTGAGACAGTTGTGATTCTTTCCATACATTTTGATACTTTATGCTCTTCTCTCTGAACTTTTAGCCCTCCAGGATTGTTTCTCTGCCAACAAGTTCATCTTTAAAACTTTTGCCCATCACTGCTGCCATGTCTGACCTTGTTCTTGGCTTCCTTCTTCTGATGTTCTCCTGCAAAGGTAACTTCTAAAACACAAACATAGATGTATCGGTCTGGTATGTGTTGAAGGTCTCTGACTAAAAGCAGTTTTCATTCGTTCTTTTCCGCTGTTGTCCCTGTGCTGCTAAGGTCATCACAATCTGCTACTTTCTTAGATGTATGACTTTTACTAATTGGCTCTTTATAATTTTATAAGTTTGTGGATGTTTCTGTACAGAGACTTGAGACAACTTTTGTTGTGATTTGGCTCCATTTAAATAAACTGAATTGATTTCCTAATAAAAGGAAACTGGAAGAATCTTTACTTCATGTTGTCTGTTTTCTACAACAAACTGTTCAGCTTCTGACCCACAAAACAACAGCAGCAGAAACCTGTGATTGTTAACAAACTCTGGAGGGATCCTGAATGTTTTAAAGGACAGATTTATGATTTAAAATCCCTCCTCTCCTCAACAGGTTCAGCCTCCTCAGCTGGGATCAGTTTAGC
>NC_051436.1:1300097-1318711 GCF_001649575.2 Kryptolebias marmoratus | reverse complement strand
TTTATGATGGAAAACAAATAAAAAAGTGAATCAGTGACCCTTTTTCATGAAGGACCTCTTTGTGTTTTGTTGCCTGAGATTTAAATGGATTTTCTATTCATTTACAAATAATAAATCTATACAACATAAAGTACCTGAAACTTCTGAAGCAGAATATTGTTTCAAAAATGTGAGTGGAAGTGAGAAAGGCTCTTAGTTCTGAATATAAATCCTAATAATGGCTCTAACAGACATGAGTGAACACGCCTTACTTTAAACAGATAACCTGGACTAAAGTCCACCATCTGCTGAGGACTTTGATCTGCCGCTCATCTTCCTGCTTTCACGCTGAAGAAACTCGTTTAATCCTGAATATATTCTGCAGCAGAGCCGGTACGTACAGAAAGGTTTTATAAAGTGATGTTTTCTACATTTATTGTGCTTTCAGAGTTTGTCTTTAGAGTCTAAATGATTTACCAGAACCCATGCTGTTCTTTGAGGTCCTGAACATTTGTTGTTGCTGCCAACATTCAAGGTTTTCATTTAAAATCACAAATAAGACTTTACAACAAAGGTTTAACACTTTTCTTAAACTCTAGCTTTAAAACCCAAACAGAAAACTGGGACAAACTGTCNTATTTTTCAGCAGTTATATAAGGTGGTATAAGGTGCTCCAGGAACAGTGATCATCAACAAGTGTCATAAAGTTAAAGGACCTTCAGAAGGATAAAACCCCTGAATTTGATAAAGATATGTCACTCAAACTCACTGTTCATTTAATTTATTCCTGAATACAAGTTCAACAGGAAATGATAAACGGCTTCATACTATTGCCAGTTTTATAACGACACATTTTAACGTGATTCAGATTCATTAAGCGTTGTGTTTTTCCTTTGAATAGGTCCTGAGGGTGACGACACGGTAAGTAAAGAGCTGGAGGAGCTGGAGGAGCTCAAAGAGCTGAAAAGCAAACTGGAGAACAAGAGAGATGAACTCAGAACAAAACTGGAAGAGGTTGAGAGTGAAAGAGAGCAAAACAAATGGGACCTTCAGTCGGTGGAGACAGATATAACACAGACTGAAACATTTGATATAAGAGAGAATTTACTGAAAAATAAAGAAGATCTATTACAGGCTAAGTGGAAACTGCAAGAGGAAAAGAAAAATTATGAAATACGACTGATTGACATAGAGAACTGGCTCGAGCCCACAAAGACAAATAAAAAGGAGAACTAAGAATGATAATAAAGTATAGTGACATGAAACTAGCATTTCTTAAAGGAATGCATATCACCCGCCAAGTTCATAGCAGAGTTTTACACTCTGGGTGAGATCTTAACTCAGAGTGATGAGGATGACTCTCAGCTACTACCATCACAAATCTTAGCCTAGATTCTGTAAAACTGGTTCAATTATAGCCATTTGTATGATTCCTAAGTGTAAATTGTAAAATATATGTTGTTACATAAACAACTTGTAAGATGTTTGTGACACGTTGGAAACAAATAAAGCTGCTTTGTGATTGATTTTGTTAATGACTGCTCTTAAAAGTTTTTCTTTTTTATTTCACAAATACTGTAAACCCTGGTAATGTATAAAAGTTAGAGATATTTTTTTCTTCTTTGTTGCTGAGTATTTTATGCTTCTTGAGGCTTTACTCTTCTTTTTTATGATGGAAAACAAATAAAAAAGTGAATCAGTGACCCTTTTTCATGAAGGACCTCTTTGTGTTTTGTTGCCTGAGATTTAAATGGATTTTCTATTCATTTACAAATAATAAATCTATACAACATAAAGTACCTGAAACTTCTGAAGCAGAATATTGTTTCAAAAATGTGAGTGGAAGTGAGAAAGGCTCTTAGTTCTGAATATAAATCCTAATAATGGCTCTAACAGACATGAGTGAACACGCCTTACTTTAAACAGATAACCTGGACTAAAGTCCACCATCTGCTGAGGACTTTGATCTGCCGCTCATCTTCCTGCTTTCACGCTGAAGAAACTCGTTTAATCCTGAATATATTCTGCAGCAGAGCCGGTACGTACAGAAAGGTTTTATAAAGTGATGTTTTCTACATTTATTGTGCTTTCAGAGTTTGTCTTTAGAGTCTAAATGATTTACCAGAACCCATGCTGTTCTTTGAGGTCCTGAACATTTGTTGTTGCTGCCAACATTCAAGGTTTTCATTTAAAATCACAAATAAGACTTTACAACAAAGGTTTAACACTTTTCTTAAACTCTAGCTTTAAAACCCAAACAGAAAACTGGGACAAACTGTCTTAATGATCATCACTATTAAGTTTGTTTTATTATTACTGTTGACGACTTTGAGAGGAAATGATTTTTACAGACTGATAATCGAGCACCATGTTTGTATTTCTTTATTGCTGCAGAACTTCTCCTGTTCCAAGATTATGACGGATCATAAAACTGTCTCTGTCTTTGTCTTTGGTCTTGTATCTGGTTTGATTTTGCCCTTGTGGAAATGTAAGTTACCTTTTAAAGTGCAACGCTTCAACATTATTTGCTGCAGTGTTTCTGTTTGGGCTTCATGACACTGTTTGGTATTTTTTCTGCTTCAGATCCAAATGTTCCAAAAGAAGAACCAAGAATCCAAAACAAGGAGCTGAAAGAGGAATTCAAACCAGAACTAGAAACTGTAAGTAGAAAAGAAGGAAATATACAAAGTTGTACATATTTAAATGTCTTTAGGAAACAAAGCAATAATATTATTTCAGTGTTATTCTTGTTGTAAACTGCACAAGTCATAGTTTACATTTGGTTGCATAAGGTCTAAATTATAGGTTATTTTATAGTTATGGATTTATATATTTTATTTTTGCATATAAGATTTTTAATTTTTTTGTGGAAATGACAGTTTCTTCATGTAACTTTTCTACAGTTTCCAAAGCAAAATCAAAGTCCTGACCTGCTCCTTCCACCTGGAATCGGCTCCCTGAGTGGATCGGTTCCACTTCTTCTGATCCACGCCTGTGGAGGTACAGAGATCTACAGTCTTTCTGAGCTCAGACTGGTTGGGTTAACTGTGACTGGATGAGTTTGTTGTAAGCCAGCTGTGTTTACAAATGCAAGCGGCAAAAACTGTCATTGTTTTTTTATCAGCGGATGCTTTTACTAAATATATTCTTGTGTTTTTTAGCAGCTGTGGCTGCAGTGTCTCTCCACATATTCTCCATGGATGGCTTTTTTAATTTGCTGTCTGGTTTGACAGCTGTTTACTCCCTGCGTAAATTGAAGCGTAAGTCCTCTTTCTATGGCATTTATTGATACACATTGTTATTATTTTTTACAGCTAAGGTTAAAACACATATCAGTACAAAAGTAATTATGTAGTACTAAGTATTATAAAAAACAATCTGTTTTGTAGAAACTAGTTTCCAAAGCATCTTGTTAGAGTATAATTCTGTCTTTAAAAAAAAACATTTGATGCTGAATCACAAGGATGGACTGAGAAAAGTGTTGGGACCTGCCTTATTAGGGGCCGTTGGTTCTACAAACTAGGAGTTATGGGGCATTTCCCCATGAAGTCCTTTATGGCTAGACTACTTCATGACCTTAATGTTCTTCTTCTTTAGTCACTCCTTTGTTGCCTTGGTTTGTTTTGGGTCGTTGTCCTGCTGGAAGATCCATCTTTGAGCCATATTCAGTGTTCTGACAGAGGGAAGAAGGTTCTCATCCAAGATTTTATGGTACATTGCCCCAATGATTGGACCCTTTAAAGTCGTCCATTTCTCCTAGCAGAAAACAGCCTCAAAGCATAATGCTTCCACCTCTGTGTTTGACTAGTGATGGTAGTGATGGTGTTCTTTGGATCAAACTCAGGATTCCTCTTCATCCAAACACAGAGTGTTGAATTGATGCCAAAGAGGATTTGATCACAGCAAGTTCTCCCAAGCTTTCTGTGAATGCTTTAGATCAAGGAAAACCTGCAGGATGGCGGCCCTCCAGGACCAGGATTGCCCACCCCTAATTTAGATGTTTGTGGTGACTTTGGTCCCAGATGCCTTCAGATCATCAACAAGTTCATCCTTGGTCATTGTGGGTTGATCCATCCCTCACCTTTCTCATCATTATCTTGACCTCATGAAGCAAGATCTTTCCATGAAGCTCAGGACCAACGATGATTGATGGTTATTTTATATTTCTTCCATTTCCAGTGACACCAACAGTTGTCACCTTCTCCCCAAGCTTCCTGCTGATATTGTTTTGTAGCTCATTCCAGTCTTGTGTAGAAGCTGCATTCAGCTTTTATGCATCAAATATCTGGAACAAACCTCCAGAAAACTGCCAGACTGCTGTGACTGTGAGTTCCTTTAGCCCTCCTGAAGCCTTTAAATGAGAGAAAACTGGAGAGAGGGAGAAAAGTCCTTGTAACTTTGGGTCAATTTGACCCGAAGGTCACAGGAGGGTTATAACCAGCTGATGACCGTCCTGTTGGCTGCTGTCTGTGATTAAAGCAAAGAATTACTGTATGCTGTTTCTGTATTATTTTATCTTTTTTCCAACTCTCATTCAGAGTTTGATTTTAATTTGGAATTTTATGAAATATTCTTTTTTTTAGAGTCTTTAATTTTTATCTTTCAGTATGCTTTTATTGGTCTTCATCACTCAGCCACAATGTTTTTAACTGTTTATGTAAAGCACTTTGAGTTGCTGACTTGTGCTTTGCCTTTCCTTTTTACTGTGAAATGTTTGCTTAAAAACAGGTAAGAATGAAGAACTGATTAAAGCAAAGTCCCAGCTTGAAACAGAGGTAGAGGTGAACGAGCAGGAATACAAAGATACGCTGATGGAGATGAAGATCAAACTGGAATCAAGGAGGGATCAACTCAGAACCAAGCTGGAGGAAGTGGAGGCTGAGAGAGCGGAAAACAAACAGAAACTTCAGTCTGTGGAGAATAAAATTACAGAGGAAAACACCACTTTTGACAAATCTGAGGACCTAATAGTAGTTAAAGAAGACCTCTTAAAAGATCGATGGAAACTGAATCAGATTAAAAAAAATACTGAAGAACAAATTCTGAACACAGAGAAACTGATGGAGCCGCTGGAAACCAGGGGAAACAAACTCCAGAGGCAGGAAGTTGAATAAAATCATCAATCAGAGTTTAAGTTCTAAATAGTTTTTGTTCGGTGCTACAGCAGGGAACCGTTCTTTACTTCTTCAGGTTCTGACTTATTCCAGAGTACAATATTTCTTTAAAATGCTTCTGGATTGTGAACTTATTTCTGTATATTTTTAAATGTAAACACACAAAGATCAAGATGTAAAACCTTTTTTATTACAGAGACCAGTTTTTTATGTTTTACAGTTTTATAATAAAACTAATTACAAAAAATTTGTTTTACTATTATTTGTGTGTCATTCATTTATTTACCATCTTTATCTTTACTTTCTTTTTATATTTAATGTTCGACTTCGACCTGCAGCTCTGCAGAGAGAAAGTGTTTCAAATTAACATAAAATACATTTGGTGAGCAGATTTTATTTTCTTATATAGATTTTCAACAGTTCTGACATGAATATTAACCAGTGAGGAGGTTCTTTCTTGTAACAGGTCTATAAAATATGAGCAGACAGAAAAGTTTCTGTCACAGAAACTTTAACTGCTGTTAAGGTTTGAGCTTCAGAGCTTAAAAACTAAAATATTTTATATCTTGATTACATTTATTTTGAAAGTGGTCAATAAATAAATGAATACTGTAAATTAGGACAGGTCCACTCTTTATTTTAAGAGTCTGAGCATGTCATGGTGTGGGGGTGGGGGGGTCACCTGCTATATTCAAGCTAGAGTTGGTTTCTTTCACAGAGTTAAGGGTAATTATTAACAATAAGCAATAAAACAAAAAAGTCTGAATCCTGATATGGAATACTCTGATTTTTATTTACTTCACTGTAGGATTTACTGACCGCATCTATGCTACAGGTTTGTTAATTTTTTTTTTTTAACTTATATTCAATAAGAAGAAACATCTTTTAAAAGTACAGTACAGGAAAAAGAGCCACACCTTTAACTGAATCTCAGTTTATCTTTGGACTTTGACCACGAGCGGACAGGCAGCTGACAGGACAGGCACTACCGAGGAGAAAATACGGTAATTTATTTGTTCTAAAACGTGTTTTTCTCAAATATTAAATGTTTTCATTGTATTTCAACAAAACTATTAGTTTATATTAATACGATTAAAAATACTTGAAGAAAAATATGATGGTTTGATATTAAGCTGATCTAATCTAGTTTCTACAAACCGAGTTCAGAAAAAGTTGGGCTGTCGTGTAAAATGTTTACAAATGACAGAATGCAGTGATTTGCTCATCTCAAAAACTCAATGTATTGACAATGGAACATAGTTAACATGTGAAATGTTGAAACAAAGAAAATTTTTATATTTTTAGGGAAAAAAAATCTGGTAATTTTATTTTTTTGGCAGCAACACGTCTCTTTAAAGATGTTCCAGATGTTTCCCTCTGTGCAGCGTCTCCTCTTCTTCTGCCATCAGTCTGTAAACATCTGGACCTGAGGTTGTCCCATTCTGTCTGTAGAGGATTTTCTATATAAAAATGGTACAACTGTTTAGTTTCGACATATGATGTGTATACAATGATCCATAGCGAATAAAAATAGATTGGAGAGTTGCAAATAAATGTTTTCTGGTTTTATTTACATTTTACTCAACATCCCAGCTGTTTTAGAATTAAATTTATATTTTTTATCCTTTTTATTTTAGAAAATATTGAATACTTTTTGTCCTAATGTGTTAAATATTTAGTTGGTGTTTAGTTGAGACAGTTCTGATTCTTTCCACACATTTTAATACTATATACTCTTCTCTCTGAACTTTTAGCCCTCCAGGATTGTTTCTCTGCCAACAAGATCATCTTTAAAACTTTTGCCCATCACTGCTGCCATGTCTGACCTTGTTCTTGGCTTCCTTCTTCTGATGTTCTCCTGCAAAGGTAACTTCTACAACACAAACATAGATGTATCGGTCTGGTATGTGTTTAAGGTCTCTGACTAAAAGCAGTAATCAGTCATTGACCACATCTTTATAATCTTAACATTAGTTCCAAATGTGTAATGTTTTAAAATGTTCTAACCTAACCACTGGAGTTCTGTCCAAGACAGACAGCAGCTCAAAACAGAAATATGCAAAATACATACTGTAAACAGAAATTTATTCTAAAAATACACTTCACATGAAGGAGTCAAGCTAGCAGTTCAAAAGGACAAACCAGAGAAGAACTTTGCTCAGGAGAATATATCATTGTTTAACTCCAGGAGGTCAAAGCAGATCATCCATCATAGAACATTAAACAGCTGACTTTTCTTTCCCAGCTTCCTCACAGGAAATAGCTCCATCTCTGAGCGTTAGAGCAATGGTTGGTGATGACACTGTTTTGCCGTGCCACCTGAAACCTCCCAAAGATGCTACTCAGATGACAGTGGAGTGGGGAAAACCTGGCTTGCAAGCCAGGTTTGTGTTTGTGCGGCATGGTGGAAAGGAACATCTGGTCAACCAGAACCCGGCCTACAGAGGAAGAACTTCCCTGTCAGCTGACAAACTGAAGGACGGAGACGTCTCACTGAGACTCTCTGATGTGAGACACTCTGACAATGGAAGATACAGATGCTACATCCCCGAAGAGGAGAAAGAATATTTTGTTGAGCTTCTGGTTGGTAAGTAAATTAACTACCTTATAAAACATGCAGACACATTTTCCCTCCAACTGTTTTCAGACTGATGCAATGATTTTTTGGCTGTTTTCTTGTCCGAGGTCACCACAGAGAGTAAACTCACACAAAAGGACAAGCAACTGTTTTACATCAGAGGCCCATCCTGACAAAACCTGGACTTGAACCTGCAGTCCGAACATTGACCACAGAGATAACACAGCCCCAATATGTTCTATATTAGTAATTTGAAAAATATTAATGACCAGAGCAGTTTGTGGGTAAAAATGTAATATTATTATCTGGAAAATAATGGACAAAAATAAACTCATAGAGCAGTCAGTCTATCAGAGTTGGGCCCATTCAAGAGCAAATTTACAGCAATGGAAGAAACTCAAACTAAAACACTGTTTAGCTGTTCAATCCAGAGGAAAAGCCAGAAAGGAGTTTCCAACTGACTGAAAGTTGGTGGGTCGCCAAATTTAACACAACTTATCAAATAAAAGGAAACTGGAAGAATCTTTACTTCATGTTGTCGGTTTTCTACAACAAACTGTTCAGCTTCTGACCCACAAAACAACAGCAGCAGAAACCTGTGATTGTTAACAAACTCTGGAGGGATCCTGAATGTTTTAAAGGACAGATTTATGATTTAAAATCCCTCCTCTCCTCAACAGGTTTGGCCTCCTCAGCTGGGATCAGTTTAGCAGGACTTGATGAAGGCAGCAGTGGGGTGGTGTTAGACTGTAAGTCTACAGGCTGGTTTCCAGAACCGCAGCTCCTCTGGTTGGACCGGGAGGGAAACGTCCTCCCTGCTGGACCTCCAGAGACAAGCAGAGGTCCTGATGGTCTGTATTCTGTCAGCAGCAGAGTTACTGTGGAGAAAAGACACAACAACAACTTTACCTGCAGAGTCCAACAGAAGGACATCAACCAGAGCAGAGAGACACATGTACATGTTCCAGGTAGGAGAACTGGCAGCCTTTAAATCTCAAACTGGTCACTTATTGGGATGTTTAACAGTTTTATTATTCACTGGGTTTCAGATGATTTCTTCGTGGTCCGGTCTAACTGCTCTGTTCCTGTCAGCTTAACTGTAGTTTTGTGTTTCATCCTTATTGTTGCTGTCGTTGTTTTTGTCTGGAAATGGAGACAAAGAAAAGTCTGTGAGTGAAATGTTTTTCCTTCATGATTCATATTTAACCTCTGAGATGATTGTTGGGTCATAAATAATTTGTTTTAATATAACTGCACTGATGCAAAACCTTAAAGTTTGTCAACTTCCTCTTTCCACAGCAACAAAGAAACAACCAGACAATGAAGATGAAGAGCAACGACAGCTGATGGCAGAAACCAAAGATGGTTACTGAAGATCAACACTAAGTATGAGGAAAGTTTGGATCAAACCACTGATGCTTTCATGAAGATAAAAGATGAACTGGAGGAGCAGAAAAAGGAACTCTATGCTCTCAGTCTGGAGGAAGAAAACGAGATTTACATTTATTATGCATATGGAGCCAAACAGTTAAAAAACAATAACAATAAATGGAAACTGATTATTCCAAGTACAACGTTAATAATAATGACATTATAAAGTACTTTTCAAGAAACCTGAGGACGCGTTACAACAAAAGAATCTTTAAAACAAAGTGGAGAGTTGAACGCCTTATTGAAGAGGTGAGTTTAGAGGAGGGTCTAGAAAGAGTCCAGTTCTGTCTCGTTGGGAGATGGGAGAGAGGTCCAGAGGGCGGTGCTGCCACACTGCAGGCTCCGCCCCCAAAGCTACGAGGTTGGTTGGACAGGAAGTAGACCCAAGGCTCGGATCAGAGTCTTCCAGGACCGAAAATATTCTTCTTTTCCTCTCATTTATCCTTGTTTTACTTGATTAGAGAATAGACACAATCCTCCTCTGTGGCTCCGGCTGAGGAAACTTCTGGCTCTGAGGGAAATAAAAACATTCATCAGTTAAATTCATGTTGAATTTGGATTATTGCTCCTAAACTTTACATTTAATAACCAGCAGCTCTTCATTTATTGGACTGGATGCAGTTTTTGTTGTGATCTTCTGGATGTTTTATCAGTAAAAATTCAAGTTTTGAGGGAAAATGGTTCAGAAGTTACATGTCAAACAGCAGCAGCTTTATTTTTATACCTAACTTTATTGTGACTTGTGCCGTTGTCTAAATAAACCCACTGAAAGGACTTTTGTTGCAGCTCGTGGTTTTACTGTGTGGTTTTTACTGAGAAGATCAAATTTCCCCTCGAGGCGCCACAGATGTATCTCTGAAAATATTTCAGTGAGCTCATGTGTGAAAATAAACACAACGCTAAGCTAACGTCTCTGTGGTTACACTTTAAACTCATGCTGTTCAAAACGGTCAATTTATTTTTACTGTCGTCCACCATCTTGAAAGGCACGACGTCTACAACTGGTTAACTTTGAGCCTGTTTCAAGATGGCCGCTCAGTTAATTTTACTGATACTAAGCTAAGATCTGGTGTGGTAGTAGCCAAGAGTCATCCCAAACACATCCTCGATATGCATTCCTTCAAATAGTTAGTAATTTAGGTACCACTTCACATTAAAGGTCCCTTTAGAAAGAATTTGTTAACACTTTATAAATAAGTCATTCATGAGTTTGTTATCATTTTATGAATTAATAATCATTTTTAAAAGTTATAAAATAACTTTTATTGGTAGCACTTTATAACTGATCCTTAATTAAGCTTATTTAATCATTAATAAATGGTTAATTAACTTTGAAAACATCATTAATTAAGGATGATTCTTTTTTAATAAGCTATAAATTAACACATTTATCAATGCTTTACCCATAAAGGCTAATTACTTCCAAAACCAACATACTGAATGTTTATTCATGCTTAATAACTTATAAATTAACTGTTCTATTTACTGTGTATATGTATGTTAATGCTCATATAAATGTCCTTCCACACCATGTGTTAGACATGTATTAATGGTTACAGAATGTTTGAATTAACTATAAACTTACCCTGCAGTGCATGAATAATTAAAGCAGTTACTATTAGTTAGTTAAGTCTTTTTATGAACCCTTCTAAACTGAAGATTATTTATGTTTTATGAAGTATTTGTTAATGTAGACAAAAGACACAAGTTCCTTTTCACTTGTGGAAATCAGACTAAAATCAGCACAATCATGTTCTATTACTTTCAAATAAAGTTTTATTTCTTTCACTATTGAGGGTACTAACAAAATAAGAGAAGTCATTTAAAACAAAACCTGCACCACATAACTGCTGTTTTATTTTACATTATAGCTCATTGGAACAAATGAAGACAAATTAATATGAAATTAGTTTTATTAAAATAAATAAAATACCTTTCTTCTTCTTTTTAACCACAGCATAAACCACAGGATCAGGGTCATCTGCAGGAGCTCCACCTGAGGATAAAAAAAGGAAATAAAACAGTTTTGTTGAACTTTTTCAACATTCATAAGGAAAAGCCTTCACAGTTCATCTTTCTTAGTATTTGGCCAACAGCACAAGTTACATGGTTTGGATCAGTGACAAGGCTGCAGTTAAATAAAATAAGTAAAGAAAAAAACACTTTTTCCATCAAAACTTCCTTCTACACACAACACTGTCAACTAAAAATCGCTGTAACTTAGTCAGTTTCACAGATATTGAGCTCAATTTGATCTGGTAGTAGTTGAGAGTCCTTCGTGACGCAGTGGAGAATACTGGTGTGAAAACAATGATGGAGAAGTGACCAACATCTCTGTTACTGGTATGGAGGCAGACTTCTAAAGAACTGTGCTGATCAACTGGCTTCTTTTATCTTTAAAATGTCTCTCCAGCTTCACCAAGGCTCTGGAAAGATTCTGGTTTTCTACCTGTGGCCAAGTGTAGATTTTACTGGCTGGTGCGATTGCTCATTTCTGGACGTTAATGTCTCGAAAACCAAAGAGATGTTAATCAATTTTTTAACCAAAGAGATGTTAATCAATTTTCTACAGATGTTAATCTGTAGAGCTCCTCCAGCTCTACAGAACCAGAGTCACAAAGAAGGCTAAATCTATACTTCCTGATCCAAATCACCCTCTTCGTCGCCATTATAGGTTCTTTCCTTCTGCTTGTGTATATATGGTGATTAAATGTGACACAAAAAGGTATGAATTTTCATTTATCCACGTTGGTATCGGCCTCAAAAATTATTTGAGATAAACCCAAACAAGTGGTGGTGTATGATTGTACTGTGTGCTATATGGATGTTGTGGTGTATTGATTGCTTCTTGGGGACAATAAAGTTTTTTTATCTAATCTGAATATTTAGTTTGTGTTTTGGTTTAAAAATAGAAACAAGTATTAAATAAATGATCGCTTTCTTTTTTCACCAAAATCCCAATATTTCTTTGACTTTCTCTGCTCTATAGAACTAATTACCATCCATCCTGTGGGAGAAAGTGAACTGTACCTTTGTGTTTCCTGTAGAGAACCAGTCCAATAATCACCAACAGAACCACTGATGAAATGCACAGCAGGATGGTTAAATCAGGGAGGTGACTGCCTGAATGTTGAGTCTCTTCATCTGGTACGGAAAAAAAGAATTTCAGATTTAATAATCTGTGGTTTAGCTGCTAAAGAGTTGATCATCGCTGCATCGAGCGGCTCAGTGGTGACTGATGGGAAATAACATGAGATGATCTTAGTTAAAAACTGACATAAGAGGCAACGAGTAACATGCATTCCTTAAAGGACTGCTTGGTTTTTCATTTAGATAATGCACTTTTACATGTGACAGGATATTACCTCAACACTGAGCTCTGACTGAAGGTGCAAACTGACTGTACTGGTATCATCTAACTGACTGAGAAGGAGACAGGTGGGACAGTGAGGCTGTGAGGAAGGGAGGATCTGAATGGTAAATGGACTGGATTTATGTAGCACCTTTCTAGCCAATCAGGCAACTCAAAGCACTTTACAACATAATCTGTGCCCTCATTTACCCCTCCACACAGCACTGAATCTCTACAAAGCTAATCTGAGTAAACCATTCTTTGGAGAGTAATGAGTGCTTTAAACTGCATTCATACATTGATGGGGCAGACATCTGAAGCAATGAGGGATTCGGTGTCTCACCCAGGGACACTTTGACATGTGAGTCCTGCCAGGAATTGTACCTCCAACTCTCACGACTGCTGTAACCACTGAGCCACTGGGATCAACCATTAAAAGACAGGATGGATTTGTGACAGAAGGAGAGCTGCAAAAAGGTTTCCAAGATGAGAGCTGCTGTGACCCCGTGGAATAGTGTTTTTGGTATGTGCAGCATTTTTTTTTTCTTTTGTGCATTTGTTTTTTGTGTTTGTGTGTTTTGGAGTTTGCATCATTCATGTATTTGCGGAGCGTTTTACCATTTGCTGTACATTTGCCACCATAACGTGTCACTGAAAATGTGGTTATTGACTCAGGAATTAATGTCCACTCCACTAAAGTCTACGCTCGGGAGCCTCTACAGGAGCTGTGAGAAGTGCTTGTGAAGACAGAAACCTCTAGTTTGAATCCCCCCAGCTGTACTGGTCCATTTTGACCTGCTGAGTTATCTCAGCTAAGCTACCTCAACATTAAACAAGACATTCACATAATTTAGCTGCATTTTCAGTTAGACATTTTTTCAGCCCCAAAATAATCCCTGGGTACAAGATTGAACATGCAAATACAAATCATAAAACTTTGTTACCTTTTTCTGGTTTGAAAACAGCCAGACGGCTTTCTGTTGAATCTCCTTTTCCAGAGATGCTGCACTTGTAGCGTCCTTCATCAGACTTGGAGACACTTTGGATGGTAATCTTGCTTTTATAGCTGGTGCTGAGAGAGACACCATCTTTGTAGAATTCACTGATGTGGTCCTGATCAGTTTTCTTGTTGAGACACCGAAGAGTCAGGTCAGATCCTTCCATCAGTGGTCGGGCAGGAATATCCAGGATCACAAAACCAGCTGAGAAACAAGAAGATGATAGTTTGATTGTTCTTTCAGGATGAAGGCTGCTACATGTAAGGTTTAAAGGTGCTCAAACTGAACACAACCCAGTATATGGTGTACATACCAGTAACAGAGATGTTGACAGCATTGGTTGCTTCTCCTTCATCGTTTTCACACCAGTATTCTCCACTGTGTCGTTCCAAGATGGGATCAATTGTGCAGGATGGTGCTGATGTGTTACATGTTTTAGAGGAAGTTTCTGGACTTATTTTATGGAGTTTCTTCTTCACTCTCCATGTATTCATCCCATCAACCACCTCACATTGTACAGAGACAGACTCAAATTCAATGAACTGAAGTCTGTCTGGAACAATTTTAGGAAAAGCTGCATCTGAACAGAAGGAATGGGAAACATTGTCAATAAATGGATGTATTTATTTTAAAAAAGCAATAATTATAAAACAACAAAATGTTCTTTAAAAACAAATACAGTCAATTAACTCGTTTTAACTTCAGTTTATGTGGATTTGGCTATGAACTTGATTATAGAATAGAACTTTGTTGTAATTTATAATAAAACAATGAGACATAATTCAGCAGCATTCATCTGTTTAGCAGTCATCAAAGTGTCATCAGCATCCATAAAAAATTAGAAAAGTGAATCAGTGAATTGATTAGTTAATTAAAGGTACTTAAATGTTGACAATAAAACTGGGAGAGAATCAAACAATATACTTAACAAATTTCAAAATAAAGCTCTTGGTGCAAAAACAAATCTACAAAACAAGAATCAGAAATATAATATTATTAGTAAAATAAATACAGAATAAGTTTTTCCAACTCACCATCGCTGTGAGCAGTGTCATTGTGTTCAGCTCGTGCAGCCAGCAGGACAAACAGATTCATCACTGAAAAACAGAGAAAAGACATCTGAAATCACAATGTGCTGCAAAACAAACAAATAAACAACTACAAACTGAGTCTGTATTTACAGAGAGCTGTGACCTCCATGACTGATGCTCAGGACTGACTGTTCAGAGTTTCACACAGACATATGGGTCAAATGTAGTTCAGAACTTCCTCTTCCTGTTTGAATTAGTTTTGAGGTTAATGAAGCAGAAGGTAGAAACTGCAGTTCTAGAAATAACTGACACACACGGTGGCTTCAGACAGAGTTCAGACCGCCTACACTTTTTATATTTTGTAATACTTTTTTTTTTTTATATGTCACTGATCGACCTTCAGTCCCTCATAATGGCGAAGGACAAAATATGTAATTTGTGGTTTTAAAGTCCAATTTTAGGGAAAGTGCCTCCATTTTCTCTTGATCTCTGCTGAAATTGTCAGGTTCTGGGAGCTTCCTGTCTTCTGTTTTGGCTGTTGCTTCGTGTTTGCCTGTCTCTTTTATATCATTTCTAATCCCAGCTGGTTGAGGCAGATGGCCGCCCATCGTCAGCCTGGTTCTGCTGGACGTTTCTTTCTGCTAACAGGCAGTCGTTCCTATCCACTGTTGCCTCCATGCTGCTCAGAAAGAGAAGATGTGACACAATCTGTTGGTTTCCTAAGACAGATAAATTTTACTGATTAGTGTGTCCCGAGCACCCACACGAACAACACCCTCCCCAACCTGGTGCTACGCCCATGCCTGCAGGGCTCTCCGCCCCACACATCAAGGCCCTACTGATGAGTTGTGTTGCATATGCTTGGGGGACTTGGCGGGGGATGGGTACCAAGGTGCATGAATCAACCTGGGACCAGCTCCACAAGTGGCACCGCCTAGACCAGTGGTCTCCAATCTTGGTCCTCCAGTGCCACTATCCTGCATGATTTACTTGTTCCTCTGCTCCTGATCTGAATCAATGGGTGATTAACAGGCTTCTGCAGAACATGAAGAGGAGATTTAACCACTGAATCAGGTGTGTTGGAGCAGAGAAACAAGGAAAACATGCAGGATAGTGGCCCTCAAGGACCAGGATTTGAGACCCCTGGCCTAGACCCATACCAATCCAGCACCACCCAAGGCCAGAGGACCACCGGGGATTCCCAAAGATGCCAAGGGGGAGCCCCCACAGAGTGACAGCCTCCCGGTGGGGGCCATCTGGGAGAAACCAAGCATAGTGAGCCCACCGTCAACAGCCCATGACCCAGAGACCCACCAGCCCAATCAGTAATCCAGGCACCACACGACGCCCCCAGCCTCCAAACCCCCTCTGTTCACCTGGGCATAACCTGAGCCCTCCTGGCTACCCTACATTCCAACACCCTGTGGCCCCCGACCCGCCCACCAGGTCAGGGATGCCCAGGAGATCCCTCCACCCAGCACAAAAGCAGAAACCTCACCGGAAGCCAAAGCAGGCACCAAACCGCCCACGGTCCCACTTACCTTTGTTATGATCAAAAAGAAATAAACAAAGAAAATATTAAATCAGTGAATGTTGAGGTATTCATAAGTATAAGTACTGTACTGGCTGCGCATAGACTCTTCTGGCTTACTGTGAAGTGGACTGGCTCCTTTACCCCACCGTTCACCTGCTCAATGAAACCCACTAGATTTGCCTCAATTCCTCCACAAGCCCTGCACTCATGGTTAACATAGTGGATAAAATATGTATCTGCTCAAGTAGACCTCCACTGCTGTCTCAACTTTATGAGCAGTTTTATTTTTTCAAGGTGCTCTAGAACAATTACATCATACAGTGGTGAAAACATATTTTGGACACAGCAATGCAGAAACGTGCTTAGCTGGAAATAATGGAAGTGTTATTTTTTTCACTTCATACCAAAATCTTGTTGGTTTTTATAAATCTTTCAATCATACTGTCTCGATTGGCAAGAAGGTGATACATGTACAAATTATCAGCTCTATTGTGGCTATAAGAATGTAATTTGTAAATTAATTTGTTTTTGTGACAGTTTAGAAGTCATTCTTTTAAATACTAGTGATGTACATGTAGAAATCCATGTTTGACATTTATTTATTACATTTTAATAAGATAGACTTATCAGGTCTTGCATACAGAACAAATAGATTAATGTATTAAGAAGTTTAAAAAAATGTGACCTCTTCTATTGGATCAGGGCTTGATCATATGCTCTTTTTGTTCTCTCAATGACATAATCAACAAAATGGCAGCAGTGGAGCACAAAAATAAAGTGCTGAAAAATGGCTCTTTTAAGGTTTCAATGTCTTGAAGACATTTAGTCTTCATAATGTTTCAAAATAACAATATTTGATCAAAATGTATATTTATTTGTCCATATTTTTAGGTATTGTATACATTTCAAGGTTAGACAAAATGTTGGGTTTAGGCATCCAACTAAACCTTTATAAAATCTTCAGTTTTATAGCATAGAATAATCATATTGCTAACTCATCCTCTGTGTAAATAGCCACCCGTGAATTAGAAGGACAGTGTAACAATTATCAGGACCTTCCGGCAGACAAGCAATCAGAATAAGACTCTGTGTGAATATTCATGAGGTCCTGCTATTACACAACCTGCCTCCGGGGGCGCTGTGGTGATACACAGATTATACACAAAATCAGGTTTATGTGTATAAATCGGACATCTTGGTTTTTTTTGCATTTTTCGGGTTAATGGACCAATATAAACCCTTCTACGTTTTTAGAATTTTTTCAAAATTAGCAGGACACCGCTCCTGTCCTGTTAATCCAAAATGTCCTTCTAGTGTGGTGTATATTCTGACCAAATGTCCTGCTAAACCACATCTACCAACACACACACACACACACACACACACACACACACACACACCCGCACACAAACACACACACACCCGCACACAAACACACTCACACTTTCCCTTGTTTCTGAGTAATCTCTCTCACACCCCCACACCCCCCTTCCCTCTTTCACTATTTTAGTTAGTAATTCTTATGTCGGCTGTCTAGTGGGCCTGGGGTACTTTTAGAAAGTTCGGTACCGTTAGTTTTAGCATTGTCATGTTTTAGCTTATTTAGCCTTTCTGTACATTTAGTTTAGTTTAGTTTATCTTAGCTCATATTTGGATATTGTTAGATTGTTAGATTCATAACTGTTGTTTAGTTCAGCTTTACCTTTATCATGATTTTATTTAGATTATTTTAGCTACTATTTTGACTATATTATTTATTTTTGTCTCAGCTCATGCTTAGATATGTCTGGTTTTATTTAGATTATCCTATATTTCATTTAGATTAAACATGATTGATGTGGTTTTTTTCTTTTTTGTGTTTCATTATGAACCTGCTGTATTGGATTCTGTTTTTGTTTCTGTTGTAAAGCACTTTGGATCGCCTTGTTGCTGAAAAGTGCTACATAAATAAATATCACTTCACTTCACTTAAGTACAGTGGTCTGTTAGAGGTTTACATGTCGTTAGAAATCCCAAGGCTTCATGACAGACAGCTGGCCGGGCCGTTCATAGAAAGGCTGCAGACACCAGGTGTTTATAAAGTATCCTAGTTTTAAAGTTAGTTTTTTTAAAAAACATGATCTATGTGATGTTTGACGGAGAGCTTTCTATTAGTAACAATTACACTGGACCTCCAGAGACAAGCAGAGGTCCTGATGGTCTGTATTCTGTCAGCAGCAGAGTTACTGTGGAGAAAAGACACAACAACAACTTTACCTGCAGAGTCCAACAGAAGGACATCAACCAGAGCAGAGAGACACATGTACATGTTCCAGGTAGGAGAACTGGCAGCCTTTAAATCTCAAACTGGTCACTTATTGGGATGTTTAACAGTTTTATTATTCACTGGGTTTCAGATGATTTCTTCGTGGTCCGGTCTAACTGCTCTGTTCCTGTCAGCTTAACTGTAGTTTTGTGTTTCATCCTTATTGTTGCTGTCGTTGTTTTTGTCTGGAAATGGAGACAAAGAAAAGTCTGTGAGTGAAATGTTTTTCCTTCATGATTCATATTTAACCTCTGAGATGATTGTTGGGTCATAAATAATTTGTTTTAATATA
>NC_051436.1:1283882-1298048 GCF_001649575.2 Kryptolebias marmoratus | reverse complement strand
TCAGCTGGGATCAGTTTAGCAGGACTTGATGAAGGCAGCAGTGGGGTGGTGTTAGACTGTAAGTCTACAGGCTGGTTTCCAGAACCGCAGCTCCTCTGGTTGGACCGGGAGGGAAACGTCCTCCCTGCTGGACCTCCAGAGACAAGCAGAGGTCCTGATGGTCTGTATTCTGTCAGCAGCAGAGTTACTGTGGAGAAAAGACACAACAACAACTTTACCTGCAGAGTCCAACAGAAGGACATCAACCAGAGCAGAGAGACACATGTACATGTTCCAGGTAGGAGAACTGGCAGCCTTTAAATCTCAAACTGGTCACTTATTGGGATGTTTAACAGTTTTATTATTCACTGGGTTTCAGATGATTTCTTCGTGGTCCGGTCTAACTGCTCTGTTCCTGTCAGCTTAACTGTAGTTTTGTGTTTCATCCTTATTGTTGCTGTCGTTGTTTTTGTCTGGAAATGGAGACAAAGAAAAGTCTGTGAGTGAAATGTTTTTCCTTCATGATTCATATTTAACCTCTGAGATGATTGTTGGGTCATAAATAATTTGTTTTAATATAGCTTCATTGATGAAAACCTTAAAGTTTGTCAACTTCCTCTTTCCACAGCAACGAAGGAACAATCAGACAATGAAGATGAAGAGCAAGGACAGATGATGGAAGAAACCAAAGATGGTTTGATTGAAAAAAGGTTTAAATGTAAGGAGGAGTTACTGAAGATCATTACTAAATATGAGGAAAGTTTGGATCAAACCACTGATATTTTCTTAAAGATAAAAGATGAACTGAAGGAGCAGACAAAAGAACTCTTTGTCCTCCAACTGGAGGAAGACAACATTGTTGAAGAGACTGAGAAAAAGGTTAAGGAAGTGGAGCATAAACTTAAAAACAAGAAGGGTGATAGTGTAGTCAACAGAGAAGAAGGATACAAAAAACTGAAGGAAATCATGACGGAGCAGAAATGGAAACTGGATGAGAAAAAGAAAAAACATGAAGAGTTGGAACTGAACACAGATAAACTAATTCAGAGGACGAAGGGAGAGGTTAACAAGCTGAAGGAAAGCAAACAGAGAAGAGAGTCAAATAAAGAAACTGAAGAACAACAATTACAGCAGAAAGAAACTAAAGGAAACATTTAACTGAAGAAGTCTCTAAAATACTGTATCTACACTTTAAGATTATCTGGCAGCTTCAATTATAATCAATTTTATTTAATGATAAATTTAATTTTTTTACTGTGAAATTTGTGAAATGCTGCCATTGAAGGTGGGCGATCATGCAATTGTCTGTGTTTGTTTGTCTGTTTGTAAAATTTCTCACAAACCACTGAACAGATAATAATGAACCTCTCAGAAAGTCATCATTGGATGAACAGCCTGATTCAAGATGGCCGCCACAGCTAATCAGCGTTAGAAAACAAAGATGGCTGTAACTCAGTCAGATTCACAGATATTGAGCTAAAACCTGGAGTGGTAGTAGCTGAGAGTCATTCACAACTCTGAGCTCTAACAGATCATGTTTATCTTTGTTTCAAACTTGGCTTCCAAGGCAGCGGGCGATATGCATTCCTTCAAGGATGCTCCTTTAATTCAGCGGGCGATATGCATTCCTTCAAGGATGCTCCTTTAATTCTAGTCGACTGTTTGATTTGGATGGTTTTAATCTTAGTTGAATGTAGAAATTGATTCCATTTCTGCCTTTGAACTGTTCCAGTCAGTGAGATGAAATAAATTCAGGCTTTGTGCCATTGGTTTGTTTCATGTTGAGCTTCAGTTCCAGCAGGAGAAACATGTTCAGAGAAAAGGTCCAACATCGTTTGTTACATTAAGACAACTTTAATGGAGCTGGAGGCAGAAACTCTCCAACCCAGAAGGAACGTTCTGCCTCTTTCTGGTTCAGAACCACCGACTCAGATTTCACACTCAGCTGTGAGACGTCCCAGTTCACACTGAAGGTCATGGCTTGAAGACACCTTCATCATCTGCAAAAAGCAGAGATGAGACCCTGGAGTTCCCAAACCTGAGCCCCTTGAGATCCTGTCCATGAAGACCACAAACTGGGTCAGAGACCAGGGACAGACCAGGTGGAGTCTGACCTGCACCGGGGACAAGATCCACTTTGTGACAGGAAGTCAGACACAGATTTGACTTTAAATCATTCCATGAAACAAACTTAGATCTCATACATCTGTTTGTTGACTGACTGGAGCTCTTTTATATCAACTGAATGTCTCTTATTCTGCAGCTCATGAATACTCATGGATCCATCACAAGTGATACAAATCTGAAGCAATCTTATGAGTTGTAATAAAGATGGCGTCCACAAATCTCACTTGGCGCCATCGTTGACTCTTCCAGTGTATCTCATTTTCTGTCTCATTTTCAACATTTCATTCATATAGTGGGCTGCACGGTGCAGCAGTTAGTTGTCACTGTTGGCCTTTCTGCCTGGAGTTTACATGATCTCCCTGCATGGCTGGGTTTTCTCTGGGTGCTCCAGTTTCCTCCAACAAACCAAAAACATTCATGTTGGATTGACTGGCTGCTCTGATTTGTCCCAAGCTGTGAGTGTGAAGGTTGTCTCTTTGTGTCCCTGTGATGGACTGGTGACCTGTCCAGGGTGGACCCGCCTCTCATCAGATGACTGCTGGAGACAGACACCCATTCACTGTGACCCTGAACAGAACAGCTTCAGAACATAAGAGATGGCTCATGTAGTCAATCTTCTCTGCTTTTTGGGAGAGAACCTAATCCTGTTCAGGGTGGTGGGGGCAACAGGTGGGGGTTCAGCCTGGATAGGTCACTGATCCATCACAGGACTGAGTCAAGCCCTTATCACATTATGTTTCTATAGAACGGCTGCAAAATGAGATGCCAAATATGGTAAATGGTCTGCACTTGTATAGCACTTTATCTAGTCCAAGGACCTCAGAGTGCTTTACACTACAATCATTCACCCATTCATTCAAATGCTGATGGTGGTGAGTTACATTGTAGCCACAGCTGGCCTGGGGCAGGCTGACAGAAGTGACACACACCGGCACCACCAAGCTCTCTGACCACCACCAGTAGGCAAGGCAGATGTGTTGACCAAGGACACGACGGCAGAGACCGTAGGATTTAAAGGCAGTTCTTACACAGAAATGAATGAGCAGTCACTATTTTTCCTTTGCCGAACACGAGGGACCTTTTTATTTGTCACAACTTATCATCTTCAGAAATACCACAGAAGATCCCAAAGTATCTTTGAGACTGGGGCGTATTTATACAGACATAATACATTGGTGTGTATTGCATATTTCTGACCAGTTTGTGATTGGTCAGAAGTTTACATAACCAGCCCAGGGAGCTGGGTCAGCTCGCCCCAAACAGAACACACTCCACCCAGAACAAACACACTGTTTTCCAGTCAATGGTTAATGTTGTTTCCAGGTCTTATCATTATTAACACCCTCTTCTAACATGTCCTTCCTAATAACTGTTCTGGAAAGTTCTTGGCAATAACAACCTAACACTCTTTACACGAGATCCTGGCCGACAGTTAAAGTCTGAAGTTCTCTTCCACATTTGGTAAACTGCATTTTCCCCCACAAGACAGACTGAGCGGGGGTTTAAACCAGCAACCCTCCAGTTGCAGGACAAACCCCTACCTCCTAAGCCACTGCTGCCCCTATATGATTTGATTCAATATGTGTTTTCTGCATCCACCTTCTCTAACATGATCTTTGATCAGATTGACTCCAATGAGTCGAAGAAAAACACTTTTAACACAAACTGCATTAAAAAAAAAAAAAAAACTAAAATACAAAACTTATGACCATAATCTGGAGCTGTGGTTCCCAACCTTGGTGCTCAAGGTACACTTTCCTGAATGTTTTCATTGTTTCCCTGCTTTTCAGAAGGTCTTTGATGTCTGCTGAAGCCTGTTAATCTCTCACTTTTTTAAATCAGGTGATTAAAAGCAGGGAAATAACTAAAACATGCAGAGTAATGGTCCTATAGGTCTAGGGTTGGGAATCACTAAAGTAGAAGTCATCAGTTATTGATTTTATTCAGTGATGAAAACATTAAACCTAAAGCCAGGACATTGTTTGCTGCTGAATGATGATTAAACGATTTCTGTTGGAATCCTTCATTATGACTGTCTTGCGTTTTCAGAGACGTGTATATCAAGTATATCAAGAAATCATGTCCAGAAAAGAAGAGACCAAGACAGGTTAAATTTAAAATAAAATAGTTTCATTAAAAATATTTATGAAACAAAGTGTCACCGATGTTATCGCCTGCCTTCTTTCATGTCAAAAATCTTACATGATCTGTTTGTGCTCTGAATATGTGATGGGGATGACTCTCAGCTACTACCAAACCAAAGTTCAGCTCAATATCTGTAAAACTGACTTGAATCAGATTCAAACATCAGCCAGTGTTACGACCCTCTCAATGGACTCTGGTCATGGCACTGGGGGAGTAACACATCAAACAAGTGAGTCTCATACAGTTGATGACCATAGAAAAGGTCTCATTTATTTTACAACTGGAACAGTATAACACGGCGAACACATGAGATCTCACATCACAGTGGAGCTTCAAGCTTCAGGGTCTCCAAGGCCAAAATAACAAACAAAACACCCTTCTAAATATGGAAACCAAAACTCTCTGGCTAGGGGCAAACTCAAAAGTACAAGGGCTAAACTCCCTGCCTGACCACAAAACAGGAGAAAAAGGTTCGAACATAAATGGCAGAGAACCCCTACCAGCTTCCACTGTGAGAAGAGAAAAAACACAAACTTTACTGGACAGTAATCCAGTAGCAAGTTGCCCCCACAGAACCACTGTGCAGTTCCCTCTAAAAATACATCACGCAGACAAGGTTACACCCGATCAAGGCCCAGAGAAAAAGGAAAGGGCCCCCTGCACGTCTGAGGTGAAGCTCTTTGTGGAACAGCTGACGAGCTGTAACACCCCGCACCTGTGGCAGCCAGGTAAACCTGAAACACATAGGAAAAGGGTAAGAAAACCTGTCTCTCCTGAAGAGAGCTCCCCCTGCTGTAGGTCAGGGACCGTAACAGCCAGCTTTAGTTGTACAAATGATTATTACTTTTTAAGAATTGAGTTAAAATCCAATCAGTGTTCATGAGATATTTTGCTGACAGATTGTCAGGTGTGGTGGAGAGTGGGGTAAACCCAATGTGCAGACTTATTCTGAGCTAAAGAGAAAACTCATTTATTTACATTAAAAAAAAAAAGCTGACTTGGCATCAAAACAAAACTAAATGCAAAAACATTTACAAAATCCAAGGCAGCACAAAAACACAAAAGGCAAGACATGAGGGGAAACCAGACAGCGCAGGAAAGTGACAACGGACCAGCGAGTAGGTGGAGGAGATAACCAGGTTTTAAAAACAGAAAGTAATTAGGGGAACAGGTGAGTGATTACAAAACTTGGGGCAGGTGTAGATGGGCATGGCAGGCAATCAAATGATTGACTGAGGACAAGTGAATATGACAAAGAACACAGAGGGCACAGGGAGCAAAAAAAAACAAAAACAATTAACAAAACTAAACACAGGAACAAGCAAAAACAGAACAATAACCCCAAAACAAAAGAAAATCAAAGAACCACCCAGACAAGAATCCAAATCCCAAAACAGACAAACAAAAAAATACACACATTTTGCATAAAACTTTGGCATCCAAAGTGGTGGATGATATGCATTCCTTTAAGGCTTTAGTAGTTTCATTTGTGTTTAATGGATGATTATCACGGAGACAAATTAGGAGCAATCAACTGTCATCATCATCCTTTTACTACAGAGATCAGTCTTGTTGTGTATTTAGTTTTTTGTTATTTGTTAGTATATTTGAGTTGTCAAGATTCAAAAAATAATTAGCAAAAATGTTTAATAATTTTACCAAATGTTTAATTTTTTGATGAATAATCAAAATAAACAACAATGTTGGCCTCCAAATTATAGGATCAAGACCATTAAAATACCACAGATAGGAAACTATCACTTCCGAGGGAAAAGATTAAAATTTACTGTAGAAAGATTTTAACAAATAGTATCTTTTACTACATGTTTTACCCAAATTGTTTGGGGATAATGTATAATTCAATGTTTATGGCTCCTACCACAACATTTAATTGGTCACACCTACACCGAGCTTAGAGCTCATCTTTTCCTTGATATTTATCTGACAGCTTTAGCGCTTCCTCGTTGATGTTTTTAGCTGCTCTGATTGCAGATTTCATGGCCGTTTCAATCCAAGCGTGCGGGAAGGCCGTGTGCTCCCCGGCGAAGTGAATCGTTCCTTCACTTCTGAAGAGCTCCTTGGCGTACTCCAAGTGTTGGTATGGAGTGAAGAGGGCGAAGGCACCCAGGCTGTAAGGATCCTGACTCCACTTCTTCACCAGCACACCGGTACAGAGAGACCGGACTTTATCTCCATGGATCTGAGCCAAATCTCTGAGAGCCAGCTCCTTCAGAGCTTCATCACTGGCGCCCAGGAAGAGGAGGGAGTCATCAGACCAGGTGTAGGAGGCCAGGAGGACCCCGATGGTGTCGTTTTCAGGGAAACCATGGCTCGGATAGTAGATGAAACGAGACGGCCCGTCCGTGATGCTCTTCCCTCCTCTGATGCCATCGTCCTCCCAGAACCTTCTGCTGAAAGTGAGGAGGATTTTGGTGGAGCTGTCATAGTGGACGGACCTCAGGGCCTCCATCTTCCGGATGGAGAGCGGCGGATCAAAGTCCATGTAAAGGGCTGCTTTGGTTGTGGTCGTTACCAGGACAACGTCAGCCCTTTGAGGATATAATTCTTTATCTTTCTGGTACCACACAGTGACACCTTTAGGATGCTGGAAGATATACTTAACTTTGGAGTTCAGGAAAACATTTTGAAGAACTTGATGAAAAGCTTTGGGAAGGAGGTCTGACCCACCAGTCACTTCATAGTACCTTTAATACAAAAACATATTCAGTAATATCACACTCTAACTTTTTTCTTTTAGATGTCAGGACATACAGGTTTGCAGATCAAATGGCAGTCTAATGAAATCGTGTTTTTGGAAATAATGTAACTATCAGAGAGTTTTTTTTTCATCATGAATCTAGAATCCACCACAATACAAGCAGGACAAGTCTGGATATCTGTTCACAGCCTGATGTTGGGTCATGTTACCCTCAGAGTTACATGGCCTCCCAGTTATGACCAGTCTGTTGGTGTTGTTAAGTTTAACTAAATAGTTTTGTTCAAATGAGAACTCTCAGAAGATCTGAGGGGAGACAGATTCTGTTTCTTGGTTCTGTCTCGTCCCTGGTCTGTCTTACATATCTTTTTGCCATGACATCATCAAACTTAAACTGTATTCATTTAAAAACCATTAAATATCTCAAATGTCAATTCAGTCATGTAAAGTTCAACTTTCCCACTAACACTTTGAATGACGTTTCTGCTGTGAAGTCTGAGTCTGACAGCCAAGTTTTCTCATGTGTTTAACAAAAATTGCACTGCTGTTTGTGGAAACATGTCTTTTTATTTTTTTATTATGTCTACTTTGCATTATTTATTGCCACCAAAAGTGACAGTACACTACTCTAAGTCGCATATTTTAATTCATTTTTGTATGGGTTTTTCAAAAGCTGCAGATGGAGTTACAAATCAAAAATCTTGATGGAAATGGAAAATTAGTGGGTCAGTAGAAATAAGTATAAGTTCATGCTTGTGTATTGGCACCTTGAATTTAAAACAAACAAACCAATTCCAGATTTGATTAAGTACCATTCATTTCATTTTACTAAATATTTTGGAAAATTTAACTCCAGTAATAAAATGTCTAGAGAAAATTTAAAAATGGTTAATGTTATCTTTTTAAAGATCTGTCAAGTCTTACTTGGCGGAGCTATTAACATCAGTTTGGTCATAGATCATCTCAGTCAGGGCAGTGTACATCAGACTCTGTTCATCCAGCAGGGTTCCAATCATCCTGATAGCTTCAGGGCTCAGATGTCCTTCTTCTATCAGATATTCCTGTTAAAAAACACAAACTTCTATGTCTTAAAGTCATTTATGTCAATCATGAAGGTCCTTACAGAGATGGACACAAGATGGACATTGAAAGTTTAATTTCTAATTAGCTTTGGATATATCACTAATTACTTTGGTAGACCATAGTGTGTGTGTGTGTATAAAAAGAAACAACTACCATCTTGCTCTATTTGTTCCACTTTCACGCCAAGCTCATGTCCTCTGGGAGCTTGAGGGTTTGGTTCAAGAAAGCAGAGGTGATAGATGTAGCAGTCCCAAGTGACTGTAACATCAGGAAGAAGCTGGAGAAACACCAAGGGCTGAAAGAGGAACCAGAGTCAAGGCCTCAGTGGTACCAGTGGTCATCGGACCCCCAAACTGGAAGAGAGGCTCCAACAGATCCCAGGAACAACCTCAGAGATCTCTGACCAGAAGAGCTCCGTCCTAGGAACAGCTGAGATACTGAACAGAACCCTGAAGATCCCAGGCCTCTGGTAGAGGAACTGAGCTTGGAGTGGAACCGCCCATGTGGAACAAATAGGGAAGGTTTTTCTTTTTCTTTTTTTATATAAACTTGTCCTATTCGTATCACCTTCTGTTTTTTGGTTTTTGTTTTACTTGGCTTCAAGTTACTCAAGAAAGAAAAGACTAAACACTTAAAACAAAAATAAACTTCACCGACTTTTTTTTTAATTTGTAGGGCTTCAGCTCTGACCCCAAAGCTTTTCCCTGAGGAGACAAGTAACCATAGCAACTGTTTTGATGGTACTTTGGTACTGATGGACACATTTCACTCACACACAGTAAAATCAACTCCTTCCACAAACACTAGGAGGACTCAGAAAACACCTTATTCAGATGTTTTTGTATTACTTGCAGGGTTTGGAGGCAGTTCATGAAAATACTAAAAAGAGTATTTTTATTGAAGTTTAGAAGTTCTGATCAGTTTCCTGTTTAAAGTTGTTAGCAATTGAAAATTGCACAAGCATTTGATACCAGGTCTCAAACACCTTTCACTCACCACAGTGCTATTTCATAAGATTTCATGAAAATATTAAAAAAAGTTGTGATTTACCTTTACAGAATAGCGATCAAATTTTTCCAGTGCAGCCTTGCAGCCATTTTTTCTCACTTCATCTTTCACCTATAAAAAGTAAAGAAATGTTTATATCTATGAATTCGAAAAATGAACGTCACATTAAGAGTCATGTTTTTTATGGTTACCCTAATGAGCCACTGGCAGCAGATTAAACATTTCTTTTGACTTTTCTTCTACAGTGCCTACATCAAATTGTTGGTATTTTGACATCTCAGATTGTTACAGAACATTTTTTGCAGAAACTTTCCAGTTTTGTTATAATTCTACTGTATTTGTTAATTTCCTATTACTTGGATTAGAGAAATTTTAAAAATTAAGAGAGGCTGGTATTAATTATCCAGCACAGATTCTTTGATTTTATTCCATCATCATCTTCGTTTGTTTAGACATACCTTCTGCAAAGCTTCTTGTAGAAGTTGATCAGCTGACTTCCCCTTCTCGATCGGCCTCACAGTGTAATTGAGGACGTCAGGATCTTCCTTGACTTCATATGTCTTTGTCTTCACCCCATTGACAAAATAAAAGGTGTTGTTGTCGTCCATGATGAAGTTGTTCAGCTTCACATCCAGCTGTTCAGCAAATGTACGGACGATGCTGTTGACAAAAACGTTGATTAAGACTGAAAACGTGTTTTTGAGCAAAGTCTGTAAACGAAGAACAAAATCCTCCTGCCTTCTGGTCGTTGTCATAAGATGAAAGGAAAACCTCAAAGTGGGACCACAGAGGTTTGAATAAAAGTCAAAAATCAGTCCACTCTGTTGATTTTCTGCACTGAACATATTTTATTTAATATTAATAATGCCATTAAGTGATTTTATTGATATGAAAGTGATTCTATTAGGTGTATTTGGACTGTACATATTTAGATTAAATTAGAATTAACTGAACTGAATTTGATTAGAAAGTATATTTTTGGATGAAATTAAGCTTAACATGATCATAAACTGACTGAATTAAAATGTGTTTAATTGGGAACAAATTTAGCTTGTCCTCTTAGCAAAGTGCCTTAAAATGTTTTGATCTGAGCTATACAAATAAAACTGAGTATTAATAAGTCAAGCACATCTTCTGCCTTCTACTTACCTGAGAAGTTTCATTTATTTGTTTTATTCTCATTTTCCCTCACACATGTATCCAAATATGTCATGGATTTCAGTATTTTTGAGTTTATTTTTGGCTTTGGTTCTTGGCGTTTTTGTTATTCTTTTTTCCGGGGTTACGTTTTCATGTTTCTGATTCATGCCTCTGTTTGAGTTTATTGTTTATTTTGTTATTTAGTTATTTTTATGTTTAGTCTTGTTTTAGTTCAGTTCTTGTTCCTCGTGTCTTTGTTTCCTGTCATCATTCACCTCTCCTCTGTTTATCTCTTGTCTTCCTGCCACGCCCATCTTCACCTGATCACTCACCTGTGCCCACTTCCCCTGATGACCCTCAGCTTTAAAACCCGGTCATTTCCTCCACTCACTGCTGGTTCATTGTCACTTTCACATGCTGTTTGGGTCTTGCCTTGTCCATGTCCTTTTTTTTTGCTGCATTTTGGGTTTGCTGCCTCATCAGCATTTTGTTTTTTGTTTCTTTTATATTTTAATTTAAAAATATATATATATCTGGAACCACGATGTCTTCACATTGGGTTTGCCGCTCTCTCCACCCTAACTGACAAAATAGTCATCTTTCCCCTTTAGTGTACTCTGAGTTTACTCTCTAATACTCTGTCATTTGTGTACTTACCAATCAAGCCTGTGATAAGATACAAGTATGTGACTGTAAGTTAGTAGCATCACATACATAGATTTATTTTAAAAACAAACTTTGTGGCACTAACTTTACAACTTTGAAACATCAAATATGCCTCAAATATACACAACAAAAAAACTGCCATAGTATTGTTTACTGGTTGTGCTTTTGTGCATAAAATCTCTGCATATCAGTGGTGTACTCCTTTGTGTTCTTGGCAGAAGTAACACATTAATACAACATTCAGTTCACAGTTCCCTCTGCTGCATCCATGTTGGAGCATATATGTAGTGTAGGAGTCCCAACAATGTCTCCACAGAACTTTTTTCATCCTGGTTGTGTATCAACCTAACATACACAGAATATATGTAACAGGAACACATCATGAACGTTACACATACATCATATGTCCAACGTATGCTTGATTTCTTTACAAAATACAACAAAAGACAATTCATGTGGCCAAACATGAAACAGTGTGACGGTAACGTTAAGCTTTAGACTGCCAGACTGGCCAACTCTCTTCTCTTTAAAGCCCTTGTTGTAATGTTTGTTTTACTTTGTGGATAATCCTCACTTTTATCTTATCATTACTCACATAGTTTAGATGAGTAAACAGCACCGTATGCAGTTTGTACAATGAAGCCTAGGCGTAAATTCAGGCTGGAAGACCTGCTTCAGCCCCACCTGCATCTAATCGCTGCATCGAGCACCTCCACTCCAGCCCATCAGCATCAGACCGCGCCTCCAGTGTATCCAATCAGCGAGCAAGCCTTCATTTAAAGGACTTCCATCATGGCCCCATCCGTTCGCCGGCCAAACTTCAGCCCACCTCCACCCCTTCTCCACCAGGTGGGCAGCTCCCTCAAGCTTCCTTCCCCTCTTCGACCTCCACCACCAGTGTCCGGCCCGGGGAAGACGCCTCTAATGCTCAACCTGAGCTTCTCCTCGAAGCACATTGCTATTGTCGACACTCGCGTCTTCCGCCGAGGTCCGAGCGCCAAATATCTCATGTCATTCATGTCAAATAAAACCATTTAATTGCAGCTTCTCTTTGTCGTGAGTCTCTCCAGGTTGAATTATTATTATGATTCATAGATAAACAACTGAATTTCATGTTAAAGAATATTTCAACAGCATGCTTGCAAACTAAAAATCTCAAATAGCAAGTTAGACATCGTTCATAGCAGCTGTATGAGTTGTTCTTGTGCATACTAAGCTTAGAGGAGAAATTGAACACATTTAAATTTGTACGTAAAACTTACTGGTGAAAACTCATGGCTTCTCATGGCTCCAAATTCAGCATACCAGCCCTCTTCTTTGTTTCTGTAGGTTTCTACTCGCCCACCAACACGACCACTGGCCTCTAATATGAAAACTTTGTTCAAATTAAAAATACAAGCATAATAAAAGTATTGTTAGTCTTCTTATGTGGTATCATAGTTAGTATTAGATGCTGTTAGTTTTGTAGCTTCTAACAATCTGCTTTTTGACTAAACAGCTGGTACTAATGTTGGTATTTATTGCCAAAACTCAGCATATCAGTAGATTAGAGGCTAAGCAGTTTGTTTTGTTTTTTAATCACAAAGCTTGACTAACAATGGTTAGGAGCTTTTATTCCATAAATATTTTATTGCAAAACATTTTTAAATTGTTGCTCTACCGTGTGTCCTGCATCCTGCAGCAGTTTTGCGGCTGTCAGTCCAGCCATACCAGCTCCAACTATTACTACACGAAGAGGTTTTTCAGTCTTCACAAGACCCTTCTTCGCTGTCTGCAGCAGGTCATCATAGTCTGAATCATTCAAACAATCTGGTAAATCTGATTTCAGCTGGACTGCAGAGGAATTGCTTTGGTTCAAAGTGAACAGGAGCATGAACAAGCCAAAGATAACTGAAGACACAAAATAGGAAAGACACAAGAAAATTAAACTTAATACATTTACTTTTATTTCAGTGGATCAGTTATTATAAACATTTATACTGAAAGCCACATACTATATCTGTATTGTTTCAGTTTGGTGATAATGTAAAGAAAATTACATTAGACAGACAGAAATACAGGAAGTGGAACAACACATCACTTCCGATAATAATATTGTTAACAATAATATTGTTTTTGAGCCTAAAATGTCCTGTGCAATATTTTGCCTAAGGTAAAAAATGTTAAAGAAATACAAAATTGTTTCTCTAAACAAAGAGGAAGAATAAAAGGTTTGTGTCTTCAGTCCAGCTGCAGTGAGGGATTAAACGTTAACCTGTTACACAGGTAAAAGATTTACTCTCCTGCAGCTAATAGTTAACTTTAAAGGATGCTCGTTAACATGCTGTTTAACAAAGCTTTGTAAAATTCAAAGTGTAAATGACTCACATGAAAGCAGTTTCACTGTAAGCTGATTCATTTTGCAAACTTGTTCTTTTCTCTGAAATAAAGACAAGAAATATGAGTTCAGTACAAAACAAGCTTTTAATGATCTTTCCATAACAGTTCTACTTGAAAATAAGTCTTTTTGTTTAATTAAACCTAAACTAACATAGCTAAAAATAGATTAAATATGTGAGTTTTGATTTAATTTCAGTTTTGTTGCCTGATGTATTTTGTGCAATAACATAAAATGGTTATAATAAATTAAACCACACAATGTTCAAATAAAATTTTTGATTTTATTTTAAATATGGTTACATTGACTAACGTTGAATAAAGAAGCAGTTCTTACCATTTGATGTGTCCTCAATCAGGAACAGAGAAACACATCATCTGCAGTGATTTCACCCTTTTTATACAAAGCAAAGGTGGAAAAAAAAGGTTGTGGCACAATTACTTGTATTTTGGAAAGGTGTGTAATTTGCATGGGAAAGTCAAATGTCTCTCAACCACTCCTGGTTCCTTGGAATTTTTCTGTTTTTGCTTTAAGCACAAAAGAGATACACAAACATACAGTTTCTGAGAAGCTTTTATATTCCCAGGCTTTTCTCGCCTTCCTTTTGCTTTATGTAACATTTATCTGTTTAATCAATCCCTCCAGGATTTCGCGGGGCATTTTCCTAAAAGTTGCGATTTTTTTTTTTTTGCTAAAATCAATAAAAAACTTTTAATATATAAACCATGTTTATATATGTTTACTAGTTTTGTAAGATAATTCCCAACAAACATTGACATTCTCAAAAGGTGCTTTATTTGAGAACTTTGATAGCTTCTAAACTGACATTCATGAGCATTTCTGGATTGTCCCTGGTCTGCAGCTCTCCTCACATGTTTTGCAGACACAAAGTGTTTGTCGATGCGTTTATGTTCCATGATTACAC
>NC_051436.1:1278127-1283785 GCF_001649575.2 Kryptolebias marmoratus | reverse complement strand
TCGGTCGCTGCTCCTGCACGCTCCCGGCATTCTGATGTTAACAGGAAGTGACGTCACGTGTCTTCCTCCTGAGTTATTTGGGGTTATTTTGTATTCCACGCTACACAAACCCACAAAGAAGAGACTAGACCGCAGAAACGGTGGCGAATCACTTTAGAAACAATAAATATTGGGTTAAAGCTGCGGTGTTTTGGGCAAAGTTGCAAAAAGTTGATCTAAAATTTGTATCCAGTAAAATACAAATAGAAGAATCATTTCACCTAGCAGATGTAATGGTCCTCAGATTTGTTTGCATTCCATAACCTCTTGGTTCATCTTTCTGATAAACATCTGAAATGTTTACAATACCAGGATGTTGTGTAGGTGTGCATGGATCAACTGACAGTTTTACAAACCACTCCCTCATTCACGTGGAGGATTAAGTCTCGGCATTTGTTTCAAGTTGCACAACAAACAAAAAACTGTTGCAATTTAAGTGATACAATCAAACACCCATACAAAGCTGTCATGCAAGATGTGTTTTCTTTGGTTTTTCTTGTGAAAGGAACAAAAACTTCTAACCGTCTACCTGTCAACAGATAATTTACTGCAAACATTAACAAGCCTCTAGTGATTTAATATTAGTTCATCAACAAACTTGCACTCATGTTCAATATTGTGTGTTTAATTTGTATATGAAAGTTTTTATTATCTCGTCTTTAATTGCTGTTAATAATTCATTATCATTATCATTCTTTTCTAATTAACCAGGTTTTGTTTGCAGTGACTATCGAAGTCTAACTGAAGTTCACCAATGGCATGATCGTCTTGCTGCAGTATTCACGACCATCTTCAACCTCTCACTACAGCAAGCTGCAGTCCCTACCTGCCTGAAATCCTTTCTGTGCCTAAAACCTCTGGCCCTGACCCAGGTGATCATGATGTGCAAAGACAGACGTACTGCAGCATGTCAAGGACCACGTTCCACCTGGCCTTGACCAACATCGGTTCACCTACAGACCCAGCAGATCCAGAGATGATGCCATCTCCATATCCCTGCAAACTGTCCTCAGTTACCTGGAAAACCCAACATAAATGTGAGAATGACTTTAGCTCAGCATTCATCTCCATCAGGCCCAGCAGACTGGTTAACAAAAACTGCAGACACAGCAGCTCGGAACCCCTCTTTGTTTGTGGATCAAGAACTTCATCATAAACGGGCCTCCACATCCTTTACAATGGGTGTGCCTCAGAGCTGTGTCCTCAGCCCCATCCTGTTGATGTTGTACATTTATGATTGTGTTGCCACTCATAGCTCTATCCCACTCATCAAATCTGCTGATGATACAACCATCATGGAACTGATCAGCAACACCAACAAGGCACCAAACAGAGAGGAGGTTCAGACACTGGTGTCCTCGGTGGCCACACCAGAAAAACCAAAGAATTCATCTTAGATTTCTGGAAGCTGAAGACCACCATGCACACAGGACTGCAGATGAACTGAGAGGAGGTGAAGCGAGTTGAAGACTTCAAGTTTCTTAGACTTCACATCTTAGAGGACCTGGGCTGGACAGTGAACATCACCCATAAACTTCCTCTTCCCCTGCTGAAGAACTTTTACTGCTGCATCATAGAGATTGTGCTGACATATGGATACATGGTGTGATACACCAGCTGCACCGCATCAGAGAAAAAGCAGCTGCAGCGGATCATTAAGACGGGTCAGTGGATCCCCCCTCACTGGATCAGATCTTCTCGAGCTGCTCATGTTATAAACAAGTGTTTTAGTATTTTTACAGTCAAATTTAGAGGATTTATTCAATGAATCTTTACAAGCTTCCTTTCAAGAATAAATATCACCCGCTGCCTTTCCTCCCTGAGATTTAGATTATCTTATGTTGAAAAATGAAGGAGTAGTAGCCATTTTGATCAAAATGTTCAAATAATGTTTTATGCAAGCTCATGCAACATTGTAATCTGTTATCAGTCAGAGGATGTTTGGAATGATGCTCAGCTACTACCATATCCAATTTTAGTTCAAAATCTGAGTTATAGGCATTTGTGTGTTTCTTAAAGTCAGTTTGTTGTGGTGGCCATCTTGAATTAAATTGACTTCAAAGGTTATTCAGGTGTATTTGTACATCCAATGATTATTTACTGAAAGTTTCAATAAAATCCATGTAGTTGTATATGAGATATTTTGCCAACAAACCGACAAATTAACACACACAAATACAGAGTCACCTTTGACCTTTGGCAGCAGGATATGAAGATTAAAGCTTTCTGTTTAGTGTTTTGCTCTTTGCTTGAGGCTTAAACTGGAACATTTCCAAGGAAACTGATGTGATTTTAGAAATGTGACTTCCACACAACAAAACACATATTTCCAAAGAATATTGAGTAACTTTACAAGACTTGATGAGGCTTGTCTTTACCCAATGGCATTTGTCCTATAAATACAGGCTGACACGCCACACAGAACGATTCTGGGCTCCTGGTTCTGACGATTCACACACTGTAAAGGTTTTTTTTTCTTTTGCTCTCGGTGACGGCGGATGCTTTTTTCTTCTCTCCGTTTCCTTGCAAAACAAATGTCAGAAGGCGATCCTGCTACCTTCTTGCTATGAAGTGACACCATTAGCCACTGCTCCACCGTGTTACCATGTCTGCATTTATGCATAAATACATGAATGTATGATTCCCGGCCGAAGCTACAATCAGAACTTTTTTGTGTGTGTATATTTTCCATAAATGGGAAATCCATTGACTGTGTTTGGTACTATCTGGACTTTTTCTGATTTCTAGGTACAGTGAAGTGACAGGTGGGACAGATCTTGTCCCCACAGCTCTGTACAAAGAGCTCAAAAAGGACACGGTCTTCTTAAAGCACGCAGTGAAGAAAATCAGCCAGTCAGACGGGAAAGTTAGTGTGGTTTCAGGTCGACAAAGGCCCTGTTCAGCAATTTCATGCTGAAGCTGATGCCGTCCTCGTAACAACCTCAGCCAAAGCAGCCATCTTTATTGATTTTGAACCACCTCTCTCGACTTCAAAGATGGAGGCCATAAAGTCCGTCCACTACGGAAGCTTGTTTCAGTCACTGGTTTTGGTGCCATAAAGCTCCAAATACTTACTAAACTGCTATTCATTTTGGGCTTTTGTTAATCTTTTTATCTTCTGAAATTCCATTTACCTTCACGGTGTGCTGTGGATCTGTGCCTTTTAAACTTTACACTGGATCTCATAAAATGCTTTGTTCTCCAGGTACAGCCATGTTTTTGATGAAATAAAACATCATATTTGAACATTTTTATGCTGCTCTGATTCAGTAATTCTTCTGCCAACCACTAGAGGGAGCCCTCACACATCTCCTCAGGAACATGTTGGTCTTTTTGTTTCTTTCAGCTGAAGTGCTACTTGTTTTGGGTTTGAGTTAATCTTTGTTTCAAGTTTTTGATCTTCAGTTTATTATTGTGTGACTTGAATATCTTTAAACAGTTTTGTTACTCTGGATAATTCAATTAAAAATAATGTCCTACTGTCTTCTTATCAGGACATTTCTAATAGATTGTGTGGTTTTTATATTAAGTTTTGGTGGTTTGTCTGACTTTCTTTACTCCACATTTGTTTTCTGTAATAAGCTAATAAAAAAACAAGATTGAAGCATCAACTTTTGCTTTCTGTGATCTCCTTTATTTTGTGGTAGAAGATGGTGTTCACTGTATAAAAAAAGACATTTGAACATTTGTTATTATTGTAAATTTCACATTTTAAGTGTAAAAGAACATTTGCTTTACATTTATTCTTCATCCTCTACATCAGGAATGGGCAAAACAGTTTTCATTTTGACTCATTCAATGGGATCCAAGGACCACAAATCCACAGTTTGCTTCCTGTCCTGAAGAACATCACACTGTCTGCAAAAACGTGAAAACACTGAGTATTATTTTGTTTTTAAACAGTTCTTCAGCTCAACCTTTGACCTTTAAAAGCAAAGAAAAGTTTATTTAAACTAAACTATAATTAAGAAACAAAACACTTTATTTTAACTCTCCTGCAGATTCATTATTAAATCCTGTGAAGCAGGTTTAACAAAGCCTGGATTTCTCTAATAGACCTGGTCTAACCTGCATTTGCTCCTTTTAGCCACTTGGAGGCGCCAGAGAGCCAAACTTCTACATTAATGTTCACAGAAAACAACATCCTGGTCCTTCTGAGCTGAATGTGACGAAAACCTGTTTGAATTATTTGCCTGATAAGAATTCATCCAGCTGTCGTTAATCTCATGATTATTTCACCGCCTGCTATGAATAAAAAAAAAATCCACTTTGTTCTGATCTGGAGTTTGGATGAAAACTAAAACAAATATTTAATTTTCTCAGTTCTTTAGAGTTTAGGTATCTGTGTGGATCCGGTCATTTATAAACAGGAGAAAACTGAATAATTTTGTTTTTTTAATTGACTTCCTGTCTGAGTCAGCTTAAAAGCTTTTACCTGCTTTATTTTATTTGAAATGAGACCAAAAAATAAACCTGATAAACAATGATAACAGCAAAATAAATGATTTATTTTAAAAGTATCTCAGTGTTTAATATTTCCAACGAGGCTTTGAAAAACCTCCAGATTCTCCTTTTTTAATCAGGCTTTGAGTTCAGAGATAATTTAATTCATTTTTTAGTTGTTTCCTGTTCGACATAAATCAGAGTTTTAATGTCGACAAACTGCAGAGCTGGACATGTTTTGGTCAAACGTTAAAAATAATGTGAGATTTGACGCTGAAACTAAAGTTTCATGATGCTGGCGTCAGGCTTACCACTGCACCGGGTAAATAAAATGTTTGTTGGTCCAGAATTAATAAACAATAACAGCAAAATGAGCCTCAGTCAGCTTCAGGAGTAGAATCCACAAAGCGGAGAGTTTCTGCTTTTTATGGTTTCTGTTTCACGCCTGCATGATGAAACCAACGATTCTCCCTTTTCTTTATTTCCTGGACTTTCCTGGAAAACATCTGACCGAGTCTGTTTCCATCAGATGACCTGAAAAGTGTCACACAATCGTTGCTCAACGCCGACCGTCAGCTCAGGCACTGAGTCATCACCTGTTAGAAGCTTTTCAGCTCTTTTCTATTTTAAGTTTCTGGAAACAAAACAAAAACATACAGATGCTGTAGTATTATGGGCTGTAGGTAAATAGAGTGTGTTAAAAGCTTTAAAGGTGGGTTTCAATGAAAACAACTGAACTCATTTCATCAAATCTGATTTAGATCAGGACTCAGTGCTGCAGCTGCTGCTCGGGCAGAAAGCCGTCTGAAGACACCGATGAAGAAACCAGCAGATATCGACCCCCCTCTCCTGGAAGGGTGGCACCACGGTGGCCATGAACTTCTAGAATTATTTTAGATAAATGAGCTTTATTTTCCTTCTGAGACTGAATTACAGCGAGCTTCCCTCTCCAGTGACAGATAAGAGACATCATTTGTGAAGCAAATATTCACAACAGCCGGTCAGCAGACAGGTGAGCAGACAGGTGAGCAGACAGGTGAGGCAGACAGGTGGGCAGACAGGTAAGCAGACAGGTGAGCAGACAGGTGAGCAGACAGGTGATCAGACAGGTGAGCAGACAGGTGAGGCAGACAGGTGAGCAGACAAGTGAGGCAGACAGGTGAGCAGACAGGGGAG
>NC_051436.1:1241552-1277421 GCF_001649575.2 Kryptolebias marmoratus | reverse complement strand
AGCAGACAGGTGAGGCAGACAGGTAAGCAGACAGGTGAGCAGACAGGTGAGGCAGACAGGTGAGCAGACAGGTGAGGCAGACAGATGGGCAGACAGGTGAGCAGACAGGTGAGGCAGACAGGTGAGCAGACAGGTGAGGCAGACAGGTGAGGTAGACAGGTGAGGTAGACAGGTGGGCAGACAGGTGGGCAGACAGGTGAGGCAGACAAGTGGGCAGACAGGTGAGCAGACAGGTGAGCCAGACAGGTGAGGCAGACAAGTGAGCAGACAGGTGAGCAGACAAGTGAGCAGACAGGTGAGCAGACAGGTGAGCAGACAAGTGAGCAGACAGGTGAGCAGACAAGTGAGCAGACAGGTGAGGCAGACAGGTAAGCAGACAAGTGAGCAGACAGGTGAGGCAGACAGGTGAGCAGACAGGTGGACAGACAGGTAAGCAGACAGGTGAGGCAGACAGGTAAGCAAACAGGTGAGGCGCTGAAAGCTGGAAGACTTGCTGCAGCACACAGACAGGAAGTCAAACAACGGTTCAGGTTACAGGTGTTGGCTTTTATGATAATGAGCCTAAAGATGATGTAGATATAGAGCGAGTAGACGAGCTGCAGGGCAGAGAGAGGAACGTCTGAGGGATAAATCGAGAACGAGAAGAACGTAGAACACCTGCAGCTGATCGACTCTGCTGTAAGTAGAAGAACTCCAGTTAAACTCTGTTAACTTCTGACACTTCCTCCTCCTCCTTCTTCTTCTTCTTCTTCTTTGTCTCTTCATGCCTCTGAGCCAGAAATGAAACATCTGACATTCTAAGCAACTAATAACTTTATTAACCTGGTTTCCTACAAACGTTCTGGATGATTTTCAGCACTGGGTTCCCTCTTTGTGACAGGAGTAACAACTTTGTTGAATTGTTTAGTTTTTTGCTTTTTAGGCTCTAGTGATGAAAAAACAGGAGCAGAGATGAAATCTTTTCTGTTTAAAGTTATTCTAACTGAACCAAAACCACTTTTTATTTTATCGTCTGAAATTATTTAAGCTTTTAGCTGTTTGTCCTGAAAACACGACTTTTTCCTTCAATTCCAGTCCTCGTCTCGTCTCTAAATCTAAAAATGTTGTTTTTAAAACCAGTCCGTTCGAGCGCCACCCTCAAACAGAAACCAAAAGTAAACTTGTAGCAGAATAACGTTTAAATAGTTTAAATATTTTATTAGCAGGTGACATCTGTATCTGCTGTTAGATCAAAAGAATAAATACATTCATGCAAATGTTTTATTTCTTCATTTAAGCTACTTTTTCTGTAGCTATTAGCAGTTTTTTGTCAAAGTAATAACTTTATTTGTGCTAAATATAATAAAAGATGCATGCCACTTTTAGCTTTTACCTGTTGTTAGTTACATTTAGCTCAGTTTAAGCTTCTTCAGCTGATTTTATTCCATATATTTTACTTTTTGAACACATTACTGCAGCGATCAGGGTGAAAACGTTCAGGTTGTTTCACTTTTAGCTGCTGCAGGAAGTGACTCTGTGAAAAGTCAGCGTTACTTCCTGAAAACATGACGATGAATGTCAGCAGGGCGGTTTTATCTCTGAACTTAAGACCTGAGCAGGTTTTCAGGATCATCTGACTCTGACAGTCTGACCGGCTGTAAAACAAATAAATGAGTGAAACATTTCATCCCAGAGAGGAAGAAGCAGCTGAAGACGACCTGACCTCAGACGGTGAGAAACCTAATAAAATATATCAAGTTATTCAGTTTTTCTTTCCTAATTTTCTTTCTTTTCTTTATTTTTATAAAAACCTCTTTAATACTAAGTGCTTTATGTTAGAATTTCCATTAAACTCAGTAAGTTTAGCTGTTTTTATATTTTCATGTTGAATCTGATGTCAAATAAAACTAATAATAAAAGTGATGTTACAGTTTTAGCGTACTCAGTTTAAAATAAATATTTGTTGTATTTTTTATTTATTTTCATATTATGTTCATATTATCATAGTTAGATAATTTACATTAAGCTTGAAGAAAAGTCTAATTTTAATTAAAAAAATACAATATTATTTGACTGAAATGAGCTCAGAAAGGTGTGAATTTTATAAGAAATGAATCTTATTTTTTAGGAATAAAACTCCATCAGATCATCAGAACAAGGAATAAAAGCTGAGATGAGTCGACAGGAAGTGAAATGTGAGTAACTTCTGATCCCGTTTCTGTTTTGAAGTCAAGATTGAAAGATTTTGTGAAAACTTTATTAAAAACACAGTTTAGATAATTTTCTGAATCAAACTGAGTGATAAAAAAGAGAAACTAACCATCTTCCTGAATGCAACCATCTTTCCTGTCTGCTGGAAAACCACGGAGGAACATTTGGTTCTGTTTGTTGTGGTCGGAGGAATAATCTGTATTTCTTACTGGAATTTCCTCGACAGCACATGACACAAAACCTGTTCCTCTTGTTGGGTTTGGAAACTAACTCAAGCGTCATTTTTTAGGGGAAATATTTAAATTTCTGTAAATTTCAGTCACAGGTACTAATTTAACGATCCTATATTTTTCTCAAACCTTTAGACCCCTGGGCTGCTTTAAAACCATAATTAAGACCTTTATGTAATTCAAGCTTTTTTTGTAACGCTCGTGGTTTCTTTTTGTCGTGACTCCAGTTTCCTTCAGATTGCTGCTGGTGGTTTCGCTCTGCAGCCACATCTCGGCCACCAGCCTGAAGGAAAAACTGGCGGATTGTCTGGAGGACAAAGACTACGACGAGCTGCTGCAGACAGTCCAGACCGGACTGCCGCACATCAACAGGTCTCATCACGTCGTCATCGTCGGGGCTGGAATGGCTGGACTCACAGCAGCCAAACTGCTGCAGGACGCAGGACACAAGGTGCGTCCAACAAACGGAGTCTGTTCGGGGACATCTGTAAATCTATGGACACCAAATGTCCCCACAGAGAGCTCCTAACCCTCAGCATTTAGGTCCCTTCACACTCACTGAGACCTCACAGGACATGCATGATCTCTGCAGGTCTTTAGGTCTTCAGGAACAGATTAGGAACAGATTAGGAACATACTGGGCTCCCAGTGGTGACTGATGGAGAACGATGGCTCCATGATGGTCCTGAGTGTAGATAATAAACTTGTCAGGTTAAAAGTCACTAATCTGGAATAAACCAGGTTAATTTCAGGTTAAATATTACTGTATGATAAATACATCTACCTGTTAAATAACTCACCATTCCCCAACCAGTTATTAGTTAATTAATCATGAAAGAGTTAATTAACCACTTGTTCCTGATTTGTTGTTAATTAGTTTCTATGTGACAAACTATTTTTTGGGTTTTATTGTAAAATCTTATAGCAGCACTTAATTATTTTCTGTCTTTTTATAATGTTGATTCACTGTGAACTATTATTAATTAATATCTGCTTCATTATTGTGTTCTTATCAGTCTCCAACACAAAGCTGATGATGGTTTTAGGAGTCAGTTTTAGCAGCATCGTGGCAGTAAAATGCAGATAAATGCAGATGAAGTGAAACCAGCTGCACTAGTATTACTATTAATGGTAGTATTATTCCTGGACAACTTCAGCTGTAAATTTATTTGAAAAAAAACTTATACTTTTGTTCTGCTGACTTTAATTTAAACCAGGTCACCCTCTTAGAGGCCAGCGGTCGTGTTGGTGGACGAGTGGAGACCTACAGAAATAAAGAGGAGGGCTGGTACACTGAACTGGGCGCCATGAGGATCCCAGGTTTTCACCAGTAAGTTCTCCATCCAAGCATGTTCAGCTCCCTCTCTAAGCTTTATATGGATGTGCTGAAGAAAAGCCTGTAAGATGGAATAATGTCAACAAAATGTAGAAATTTGCAACCATCAGCTGACAAACATTTTATAACATGGAATTGTTTCGCTGGGATCCTTAGTAGTTATACAGTTTTTATTTGATATTTCATATTATTTAGTTCCCTAAACTGTTGGTGGCAGTTGGTTATAGAGAGGAAACAGTCAAACAGTCAGTTTGTAGCATCCATCCATCCATCCATCCATCCATCCATCCATCCATCCATCCATCCATCCATCCATCCATCCATCTGAAGTCAGGTAGTGGAGGTAACAGGTCCAGGAGGAAAACCCAGACCTTCCTCCCCTCAGTGACCCTCTCCAGCTCCTCCTGAGGATCCTAAGCTGATCCCAGACCAGAGAGGATCAATAATCCTGGTTTTGGCCCCGGGGCCTCCTCCCTGTGGGATGTGTTCAGGAAACCTCCAGAAGGAGGTGCCCAGAAAACAACTTAATCACCTCAGCTGAGTTTTTGAAGCTCCCCAGACAGAGTTATGGTTAGGGTTACAGTCACCCCACAGAGGAAGCTTATTTCAGCTGCTTGTATCCAGGATATTGTTCTTTTGGTCATGATTCATAAATAATAACCATCAGTGAAGGTTGGAAGATAGAAAACCAGTAAATTAGGAGCTTCGTCTTTTGGTTCAGCTCCTTCTTCATTACAACATAACAGAGACACAGCCTCCTGACTGCAGAGAAAACTCAGATCTGTTGGTCCATCTCCCCTCATTCCTCATAAATACGACTCCCAGACACTCAAACTGAAGGGACACCATTCAGGAGAACTAAATTAGGATTAAGTTAGGATCTAAACAGCTGAAATAAAGAAATGTAATCAGATTACAAGCTGATCATGATAATAAACTGCTAGTTACTCACTAAAGACTTTTTCTTCCAGCATAAGGTCTGTTTTTTTATTTCTGATTTATTTCTGAGGAAACGTTTCATCGACAGAATCGTCCTCTGGTTTGCTGAGCAGCTGGGCGTGAAGCTGAGCCCGTTCGTCATGGATGACAACAACACTTTTTACCTGGTGAACGGGGTGAAAAAAAGGACATACGCTGTGAAAGCAAACCCCAACATCCTGAAATACAACGTGACGCCGAGCGAGAAGGGGAAGTCAGCTGACCAGCTGCTTCAACAGGCTTTACAGAAGGTATGAGGTCAGAAGATATCAGTCGAGTTGAGCTGAAGATTCAGAAACATTCTGAAACTTCTTATTACTTTTGATCACATGGTAACATTGTTCATCATCAGCAAAGAATAATAAGAAAACTGAAAGAGGCATTATGACTCGTTCCCCTTTTCTCTGTGGGACTTTATTTCTTCATCTATTCTTCTACAACTTGCAACTTTTGACATAAAATTAATTCAACAATTCAAATCTGCACTTCAGGAAGACATTAACTAATAATTTTGTGTTGTGACTCTTTACAGTGTTTGGTTTAAAGCAGGGGGGTCAAACCCAGTGACTCAAGGGGGCCAAAATTAAAAATTCGGTCCGAGCCAAGGGCCAATCACGATCCATATTTATTAAAAATTACATAAATTAATTAGTTTTAGATGTATTATGTCAAATCATTCATACAGAAATATCAATGACCTTTTCCCAGTTACAGATTATACAGAATTTAGAGCAAACAGACTTTAATGAACACAGACAAATAGATCAAACTTCAAAAAGCTCATCATTAGCTGTCATTTCTTACGCCTCACTCAGCTTTTAAATGAAGTTTTTAACATTAAAACAGACAAAAACCTGATCAGACAGAAATTAAAACTATATGTTGTATATACTTCAGTTTTTTTAAGCAAAATAAGAATCAGACTCGATCTGAACCAGACTAGAGGGCCGGATGAAATGTTACAGAGGGCCAGATCTGGCCCGCGGGCCTTGACTTTGACACGTGTGGTTTAAACTGATGCCAGCTGTTAAAAAAAGATCACAAATAAAGTAAAAATAAGTTTTTCAGAAGGTATAGAAACTTGTTTTTAGACAACGAATGAAAGATGCTTGAGTGAGGTTTCCCTGTGTGCAAATGTAAATAAAATATCAATATTTTATGGGCAGTTTTTTCATCTTTTTATATACATTTAAAGCTGTTTTCACCTATGAACGTTGGGTAATGTTTGCAGGTTTAAGGATGAGACACATAACCTTTCAAACAAGCAAACGTCAGCAGAAGACGTTTTGTTTTTCATATACATTCTCAGATATGAGCTGCATGAAAACCAGATAACATCAGATCATCGTGTCCTGACCTGAATATCCTACAGATATGTTTTACTGAAGCTGTCACGCAACCGGCTCACGCTACACCTGTAAAAAACAATCCAGCCTGTTGGATTTCCTGTCAGACATTGTGTTGCTATCTTTGCTTTAAACAAAGCAAAGATGTTTTGTTTTACTGGTTTGCAAACCAGTTACATAAAGGCCATAATTATCTGGACTGTTTAGTTGTTTTTATTCATCTTTGAGTTTAACCAGAGACGATACGCTTGAAGAATTACTAACATCTGCTAACATCTAAAGTCCTGGAGACATGGATAAAACATGCTTAGTAGGTTTAGTTTGGATGCATTTTAGGTTTTATTTTGACACTGTGACACTGTAAACTCGCTTGGACTCAGAATATTTACCAACGTGATGAAAACATGCTCCTTTATGAAGCCGATGCCTAATCGAGTGTAATGTTGAGTGTAAATTATGAAATAAATAAACCAACATAAATACATCTAAGTGGTCACATACATACTGGACTGTATGCAGGCTTTTTCACACGATATTTTGTTTATGTATTCAACAAACTTCAACAGGTTTTATGACAAACTCTGCTGCATATTTGAGGTCCTGTTTATGACCTTTAACCTCTGTAGCAGAAATCGAACCTCAGATTGCATCGAGGTAACATGAGAACATTAATATTAACCCATCAGATGATCGACTCAAGTAAAAGTTTCTGTTTCTCGCAGGTGAAAGATGAAGTGGAAGCTCATGGCTGCTGTGCTGCACTGAAAAAATACGACCATTATTCTGTGCAGGTAAAACTCAACAACGTTTTAATAAATATTTACTGAATAAATGAAGATATAAAGCGATGTGTGAACTTTAAAACCTTAACTTGGGAAGAAAACCTTGAAGTTAACTTGTACAGGTCCTGAAATGACTTCTGCCATGAATTAGTATCATATAAGATCATAATTAGGCTGATTTAAATGGAAACTGTCTCTTCCTGTCTGTAAGGAGGACACGGGGCAGAAATCTAGGTTCTTCTGGGTCCTAATATTTACAGTGACGTCTGAATTTAGCCTGAATGAGAACAGGATGTAGGATCTGGGAGGAGTCCAGCGGCTGTCAGTCAAGTTTTTAAACAGTTGCTTTGAGGGGTTTTAGCACAGCAGAGAGGGACGGGCAACTCCAAGGTGTATCTGTTAGTTTTCTTCTCACTAAGTTCTGCTTTGGTAACATGAACCCGTCTGGCACACATCAGTTTGTTTGCTCTTCACTATGAGTCACATGAGATGATCTGTATAAGTTAATCAGGTAATAACTGTTAAAGCTTTAAGCAGCGATCAGTTTCAGAGGAGTTAAAGCTGATGAGAGCTCAGAGTTTCCACCACACACCCATCAGTGTCCATCTGTTTTTATTCTCCAGGAATATCTGAGAGAAGAAGGAAACTTGAGTCATGAAGCCATCAGGATGATTGGAGTGCTTCTGAACGAACAGAGCCTGATGTACACGGCTCTGAGCGAGATGATCTACGACCAAACGGACATCAGCGACAACGTCACGTAAGACCCGAGAGCGCCTTCAAATCAGCAAAACTTTATTTATTTATTTTATTAAAACGGAGAGAAAACTTCATTAAAAAACACTGGAGAGAAAGAAAAAGACTCCATCAGGATTCATCAGCATTAATCTTTTTCTGTCTGAGTTTAATATTATCTTTAAATCAGATGTTATTCAGTCATTTGTCATAAAATACTGAACTGAAATCCCTGTAGTCTAAATAAATATATACACAGAGTGAAATGGAAGAAAATAGTTATTGTATTTTGAGCATTAACGTTTTAATACAATAAAAAATAACCAAACTACAAAGATGCTGGTTTTAGGATTTCTAACCAACCAAATAAAGTTTCCTCCTCCTCATCCTGGGATGTCGGTGGTTCTGTCTCTGGACCAGGAACGGTTTTGGTCCTATGGGTGATTTGATGTTTGAAGATGGCTGCTCTGGATTGCAGCTTCATTTATGTTGAACGCTGCCAACAAAACTCTGATGTTTCCTGAAGAGACAGAAACACGAGAGAAAATCCAGGTTTATATTGAGGTATATCCTCTGAACTGATTAAATTAGAACACTAATCCTGATGGTTTGAGATGAAATATAACCTCACACTGAAGTTCATTTACTTAAATATTTAAATATTCAGTGTTTTTTGTACAAGGACACAGGTATGACCACCAGTTTGTCCCGTTGCCTTTCAGGTACTACGAGGTGAGCGGTGGCTCGGACCTCCTCCCCAAAGCCTTCCTCTCCGTTCTTGATGGTCCTCTTCTCCTGAACTCCAAGGTCCATCGTATCAGTCGGTCAGATAAAGGTGTTACCGTGTGGTACGAGTCAGGTCAACACCCCTCCCTTATCCACATCGACGCTGACGTTGTCCTGGTAACGACCACAACCAAAGCAGCCCTTTACATGGACTTTGATCCGCCGCTCTCCATCCAGAAGATGGAGGCCCTGAGGTCCGTCCACTACGACAGCTCCACCAAAATCCTCCTCACTTTCAGCAGAAGGTTCTGGGAGGACGACGGCATCAGAGGAGGGAAGAGCATCACGGACGGGCCGTCTCGTTTCATCTACTATCCGAGCCATGGTTTCCCTGAAAACGACACCATCGGGGTCCTCCTGGCCTCCTACACCTGGTCTGATGACTCCCTCCTCTTCCTGGGCGCCAGTGATGAAGCTCTGAAGGAGCTGGCTCTCAGAGATCTGGCTCAGATCCACGGAGATAAAGTCCGGTCTCTCTGTACCGGTGTGTTGGTGAAGAAGTGGAGTCTGGATCCTTACAGCCTGGGTGCCTTCGCCCTCTTCACTCCGTACCAACACTTGGAGTACGCCAAGGAGCTCTTCAGAAGAGAAGGAAGGATTCACTTCGCCGGGGAGCACACGGCCTTCCCGCACGCTTGGATCGAGACGGCCATGAAATCTGCAATCAGAGCAGCTAAAAACATCAACCAGGGAGCGTTAAAGCTGTCAGATAAATATCAAGGAAAAGATGAGCTCTGACCAACTGAAATCTGTTTCAGGTACAAGCCAAACTGGAAAAGGTGGAACTTCCTGTCACACGTAAATAAAAACAGATGCAATGATTTGCAAAAGCCAAGAAAAACAACATTGTTGTAACAACAATCATCGATTAATGCCATCAGAAAAACACTTTGTATTATTATTATAAAATAAAACTATTGTTGTGCTTAAATAAGAGTTTGTTGAATAATGAAAAGTATTTTAAAGGCTCAGACCATTTCTTTAAAAAGTGTGCAGGCAGTGGAAGATAAACTGCCCTGAATGATGCAAATTTGTGTTTAATTAAAAGATTTTACAATGAAAACAAAGCTGCTGTAAATGTGTCCTTATTGGTTCTTGGCTTAAATTGATATGTTTCACTTGTTGAATCTACACACACACACACACACACAGACACACACATCAACTCAAATATAAACTGATTCCAATCATCTGATCACCAGTTTATATCCCTACAGGATGAAACCAACAGAAGACAGGCCTTTGTGGGGTTTTTGTACATTTTGTCTCTAAACTGGAGCAGATTTATCTCCCTTCAGGCTGTTAAACTAACAGAATGATGTTGTTGTTTGTGTTGCTGCTACACCTGCATGAAAATCAGTCTGCACCAGATAAACTGATCCAACAACCAACAGCGCTGCTGATCTCACATCTTTCTTTTCTAACTGGGTGGCCAAGGATTTCTTGAAATCCAAGCATGAAAAGTCAGCGTTCGCTCTGTTTGTTCTTTAAATTCTTCCAGTCAGTGTCGGATCATCATCAGCTAACACAGCAGAGCCACGTCTGCAGGGTTGAGTTTAATTTGATCGATTTGATGCCTAAATGAAACTTTAATCAGAATAATCAGGTCATTTTTTTCACTGCAGGCTAAATAAGAGTTACTGGTCTTTCTTTCTGCTCTCCCTCCAACTCCTTCAGCAGGAATCAATCCCAGAATCCTCCTCTTCCTTCAGCTGATTCAAAACTCTGCAGAGGTTTCCTCCCTTCCTCCCTCCTGTTGAATTTAAAGTTTTAAACTGTAAATTCATTATCAGCTTTGTTTACACCTTTAGCTCCACGTCTGATGGCCTCTCTGCCGACAGTTTGATTTTATGTCAGCTCTGAGCGGTGGTTGAAGGCGTCAGCTGCACAGAAGCATCTACTGTTTATGATTTAAAAGACACTGATTGGGATGTTAAAGTTTAACCACTACACTGTAAAATGGTTGCTGTATATTTACTGCAATCCTTCTGCCAGTAAACACAGTAAAGTACTCATACTTGCTCCTTGCTGTATTGATATTTACAGTTTATTGTATTTAATTTACAGTAGCTTTACTGCATTAGTCTTTTTATGTCTTTCTGTGATTTTTCAGTTTCTATTGCTTATTATAACTCTTTACTTTATTATCATTTTAATTAGCTTACTTTTAAGCAAATAACAGAAGCAGCATTAGTAAATACGTACAGATGAAAAAAAAGTCTTGATTTAGAAAAACTGTTTTTTTGAAGATTGTGAAACAGTTTTCAGAATTCAGCAATTGAGAAATCAGAGAAATTTGCTCTTTACTGAAGTGAAAACACTGCAAACCACAGAGGAAGAGCTGAAACTAAAAGTATTTCTGTATCTTTTTTTAAAATCAAAGCAGACAGACAACGTTCCTCCACGTTACGCCCAAAGGAAACATGTTGCTGCTGCTAATCAGCCGACTGATCTGATATTTTTGGCACTGTTTGCTGTTTGGTCTGATTATTAAATTATATTTATGACCTGATTGAATGATAAGTTTCAGACATTTGATAAATGAGCTCAGAGTTTCCCTCTTCCCTAATGTGCAAAGGGATTAAACCACGATGGTGGAGCTGAAACTGAAAGCTGCTGTTCATCTGCGGCGCAAAGTGAAAAACTGTGAAGACGGTGAAATGAATAAATGAATGAATGAATGAATGGCAGCTCCATTTCTGGAACAGATTTCTACACGTAGCCTGCACAGAAAGGCAGGTGACATAATGCATGGAGGGGATTTCTTCACTTTTATTATCTTATCATGAGACTCGAGTCGTTATTGCTCATCAGCTGAATGAAAGACTTCAGGAAAAACGAAACCAAAAGCAAACCTGGAATGTTTTTTTTTTTAACAGACTCAAACCTCGGCTGCCTGAGGCTGGTCAGGTGAGAGGAAAAACTCCGGCAGTTTATAAGAGGCTGGAAACAACATCTGGACTCTGCAGCTGCTTCCTGTGAGCTCCTCTGAAGGTAGGAATCTATCCGACTTCAAACCACAGTAATGTTGAGTTTTTAAATAATTTCTAATTTACAAACACCTTTAAAACATTACCTGAAACTAAGACCTTAAAGAAGAGTAACATATAATATATGAGGTGGAAAGACAAGAAGAAAGAAGTGAAATAAAACAGCAACAAACAGCATGAAGTTAAATTTATTAATATTCACATAAAACTTCTTTACTTTTATATTTTACTGCAGATGCTTTTTGCTCCTGAGCTCAAACATTTTTATAACAAAAAACAAGAAGATAAACAAATATAAACTCCATTGTTTTGCAGAAAATCAATTCCATTTAAAACAAAATATATTTCACAGAAGACCAAACAAATATTCCAGCTCAGATCCAATCAGTTCAGTTCTTATTATGAAACAATGCAGTTAAATATAATTCTCTGTTTGGATTTTTCTGCTTCAGTTCCTGTTTTCTTTTTCTGATTCATTCCTAGAATTCAAGACAAAACAAGTGTGAATAAGATGGATCTGCTGAAGTGGACTTTATGTGAGTATTTTGAATTCAAATATTCAAACAGAAGAAACTGATTAAATCGAGTGAATCGAGAGAGGCGTCCAGAATATCTCCTGCAGGATTCAGGACGTGATATGAGTAATATTAGGGGTTAAACAGGATTAGGACGCGGCCACTCAGTGGTTCTGTTTAAATTACAGACATGTTATAAACCATTATTGACCTCATTATAAGCAATTTATCAAAGGCTCCTTTAAACATGTAGAATCCACTTCAGTAAACTGATATTTTACTCATAAATCACAATAAAAATCACTTAAAATGTCCCAAACTACAGATTTTCCTGAGCCATCATGCAGATCCTCGGGATGAATGAGTGAATGCTGGTTGGGTTATGGAGGTCCAACAGTTTCATACGAAGCTGCTGTGGGTACAGCTTGGTGGGGAGGTGATCGGACCAGCAGCTGAAAAGATTTGAGTGAAAAGTAGTTCGAGGAACAAACTTCCTCTTTCGACTTATGTAACTCCGTCTGGTGATTCAAACAAAACTGTGCTGTCAGGTCATCACCGTTTCCTGTATTTACACACTGAAGGAGCAAAGAAACTGAAACTGTGGATTTCTTTCAGGAGTCTTCCCATTAATGTTTATTTTCCAGTTTCTGTCGGCGTGCTGCTGCTCACTCTGAACCAGTCCACGGCTGCCGTCAGCCTGAAGGAAACACTGTCCGACTGTCTGAATGACACTGACTACGCTGACCTGCTGCAGACGGTGAAGACGGGTCTTCCTCACATCAACAAGTCTCATCATGTCGCTGTAATCGGAGCCGGTGTCGCAGGTCTGACGGCCGCCAAGTTACTGCAGGATGCAGGTCACAAGGTACATCCTCCGACTTTAAGGCTTTCTGACTTTATTTCAAATGTTTTATTAAGAACCAAGAGATCCAGCAACATTATTCATCATTTACTATGTTGTGAAGTTATAAACATTATCCTTTACAGTACTATGCTAACATCAAAAAAGCCTTTGGCTTGTATTTGTAATTGTTCCAAATTCTGCAGCAAAACTTTAAAAAACTGTCAGAAAGTTTGGAGAACTGTTAATCCAGACCACTTTAAAAGATTACAGGAAGTTCTGGCTGCTTGGAAGGAAAACAGAAAAATGATGACTAGTTTAAAACCTTTGTGCATGACCGTGCACAGAAAACACAACCTGGGAAGGATTTGAAACTGGGAATAAAAATGAAAAGGTTGAATAATTACACTTTGAGCTTGTTGTGGTCCTGATATAAGTGACAAAGGAACTGAGATAATATCAGACTTCGCTTCAAACAGAATGAGAATGTTTCAAAAAGGGAAAGTTCAGTTCCAGTGTTGCATTCCTTACATTGAGTGAAACAAGTTCAGTTCATTGGAAACACTTCAGTCCAGATGTCAAAGTAAAACAAATTCAACTCAGAACTCCTCTCCTTGTTCTCACTCTCCTAACAATAGAGGCTCATTAGGGTCAGACAAACAAGGACCCTAATGAGCCTCTATTGTTAGGAGAGTGAGAACAATCTGCATGTAATCCAGTTTACATCACATCTCAGCTTTAAAAGCTCAAAACTTATGGTGTGCATTATCGCCTCCTACTGGTAGAAAATGTGGGTCAAACTGTCTGATTGTTTGTTATCTTGTCTTTGTGCTGTCTGTAATCATATTCTATTTATCAGCTTTGTTTTCCTGAAAAATCTCATTAGAATATGAATATTTTTACTTCCTGATTCTCTCTGTAGTATATTTATTTCAATAAATGTTTCTTTAATTTTTGTAAAGTCTTCCATCACATATCTTCTCTCTCATATCTTTGACATATTAAAATGATGTCTTCTGTTGTTTGTAGAGGTGGTTTCAACACTGCAGACAGGAGCAATAAACCAGGGAAAGATCTACAATCTAGGATAGTTTCTGCTCCGAGACACAGGAAGTAATATGTCACCATTATCACCAACCAGCTCACAAACACTGAAGTCCATTTTTTAAATTACTTCCTGGTTTGACTGGCCCGCTGGGTGTGGTTCTGGAGACTCCCAGAGGCTTTAGATTGAAGGTGTAAAGTGACAATGAAGACTTTCTATTCTAGTTTTTATGTTTTAATTCCTCATCTTCTCTGCCAGTAAATGTTTTATTCTCAGTAATCAGACCTCTCTAAGTCGGATCATTTGTATCTGTTGGGTAAAGGTCACCATCTTAGAGGCCAGCGGTCGTGTTGGAGGCCGTGTGGAGACCTACAGGAATGAAAAAGATGGCTGGTACGCTGAGCTGGGAGCAATGAGGATCCCAAGTTACCATCAGTGAGTTAATATTTTTAATTTGTGCATTTAACTGATATGTTTATAATATTTTCTGCATTTGTTGCTTTCAGTGCTGAAAGTTCAGCCAACAGAAGCAGCTGCCAAAAACTAAAATGTCACACCAACTAAAAGCTCATGAACTCTTCTTTCAACAGCATCGCTCGCTGGTTCATCAATGAATTTGGCATCAAAATGAACCCGTTCATCATGGACGACACAAACACCTTTTATCTGATTCATGGGCTGCGGAAAAGGACGTACGCCGTGAAGGCCAACCCCGACATACTGAAGTACAAACTGCCCAAAAGGGAAAAGGGGAAGTCGGCCACCGAGCTTCTGAACCAAGCTCTGCAGAGGGTACGTTAGGGTGAAATAAAGACATCTGTCTGAAAACCACCAAGTCAGAGCAGGGAGAGGCAACCCTGGTCCTCAGGGCCTCCATCCTGCATGTTTTACCTGTTTCTCTGCTCCAACACACCTGATCTGAATCAATGGGTGATTAACAGGTTTCTGCAGAACATGAAGAGGTGATTTAACCTCTGAATCAGATGTGTTGGAGCAGAGAAACAAGGAAAACCTGCAGGATAGTGGTCCTCGAGGACCAGGACTGCCCAACCTTGGCTTAAAGAAATATTTTTTGTCCAGTGGGTTTTAACAAAATCTTTTTTTTTCTGCAGGTCAAAGATGAAGTCGTTGCTCATGGCTGCAAAGCCATGATCGAGAAATATGACCACTTTTCTGTAAAGGTAACACACCACCAGATGCTCCAATAATAAATGTATTTATTATAAAAAAAGGGGTGGAAGCACAACACTTGTACTAAAACTTACTGAAGTAACAAACCCAAACATATTCCATCTGATGAAGACCATAACATTTTTTACCTGTATGTCCAGAGGTCCACAAAGCTTCCAATAATGTCCCATAAGAGTCAACTGTTTGCTTCTGCAACACCTGAAAACACCTTTATAGGACTTGCAGAACAACAGAAGTGACACTTCTGGGCTCCAACGTTCACAGAACATGAGGTCAGAAACCGGACCGGTTCAGCTTGTGTTTGCTGTTCCAGGAGTATCTGAGAACCGAAGGCGGTCTGAGCGCGGAGGCGGTGAGGATGATCGGAGATCTGCTCAACGAGCAGAGCTTCATGCATCTGGCTCTGACGGAGATGATCTACGTGGAGAGCGACGTGAGCGACAGCACCTCGTAAGACTGGACGACTTTCAGGAAGTTTCCTCAGAAAGATGTCTTAGTTTAACATGAAGGTCCCATTGAGTGAATATCAGATTGTTGTTTCTGTCAAAGCTGAAATATTTAACCACAGATTTTTTTAAATTAGAGTTTGGGCAGGGGGGTTTTATGGTGCAGTTTGATCCATAAAAGTAGATCAAAACATGCAACCATAAATGTTTTAAGATTATATTTACTGTTAAACATTTGTTTTTTTATGTTCACAAAGAACGAGCTGACGGACAGAATGACTAAAATGATGTTAATGATCACACACCTGAGCTGAAATATGCTGGGAAACAAGAAAACGTGGAACAAAAACCAAGTTTTATTTTATTTATGGTTTTATTTTCTTGTGTTTTCTCAGTTGTATGGTTGGTGCCATGCCTTTAATCCCCGTGTTCAGGGATCCTTTATAGGGTCCGTCTCGCTTTTGCGAATTAATTTTAATAGAATTAAAACATCTTGGGCCCTGATGTTATAAAGATTATAACCTTTTATCATCCCATGGAAGGTAATGAAAGGATGATAGACTCCATTTATTCTTTAATAGCAGGACTACACCTTTGTTAAAGTAGAAAGAAGTATGAATAGCACAAGCTGCCATGTTTTACCCATTTTGTTTCTTGTCTTTGTTGCTTTTTTCTTCTATTTCCTTACACTTTTGGTTTTATTTGTTTTGCAAAGCCTCAGTAAAAAAGTCTATTACAGTATTACCCATTTCATGAAAAAGAGCAACCTAATGAGTGCTGAAAATAATGATTTATCATTTAGTTTTGTTTGGGTTTGAAGGTACGATGAAATAACCGGAGGGACGGATCTTCTCACCAACGCGTTCCTGTCTGTGCTCGACGTCTCCCTCTTCCTGAGCTCCCCAGTGAAACGAATCCAGCGCTCAGACAAAGGCGTAACTCTGTGGTACGAGACAGACCGAGGGTCCTCTTTGAAAAGCCTTGATGCTGATGTCGTCCTGGTCACCACCACAACCAAAGCAGCGCTCTTCATCGACGTCGATCCGCCTCTCTCCGTTAAAAAGATGAAGGCGATGCGGGTGGTCCACTATGAAAGCTCAACTAAAATTCTCCTCACCTTCAGTGAAAAGTTCTGGCTCAGTGACGGCATCCAGGGGGGGAAGAGCATCACAGACGGGCCGTCTCGTTACATCTACTACCCGAGCCACAGTTTCCCTGGAAACGACACCATCGGGGTCCTCCTGGCCTCCTACACCTGGGCTGATGACTCCCTCCTCTTCCAAGGAGCGAGTGATGAAGACCTGAAGGATCTGGTTCTCAGAGATCTGGTGCAGATCCACGGAGAGCGCGTCAGGTCTCTCTGCACAGGTGTGCTGGTGAAGAGGTGGACCGTGGACCCCTACAGCCTGGGCGCGTTCGCCATGTTCGCACCGTACCAGCACCTGGAGTATTCTGCAGAGCTCTTCAGGAGCGAAGGCGGGGTGCACTTCGCCGGGGAGCACACGGCTTACCCTCACGGTTGGATCGAGTCGTCCATGAAATCTGCAATCAGGGCGGCGACGAACATTAACAACGCCGTGCTCAAAGGTTCAACCAGAGGTCAACTCCGAGACGAGCTCTAAGAGGGTAAAAGTGATTCTTCGTAGCAATAAAAGATAAATATTACATTAAATCTGTAATAATCGGGCAGAAGAATTATAACTGAACTGAACTGGAATCTGTTCTGTACCTGGATTTAAATTAGTGTCCAAATTTGGTGCCATAAATTAGGTCATAATTGGATTGAATTGATCTGCTTGATTTCATTTCATCTGACTTTGTTAAACTGGATTAAAGTGGATAATATGTGTTTTATTTTAATTTAAATTTAAACATCTTCAGTAGAATTTATTTGGATTTTATATAATTAGATTTTATATTATTTTGAGTGTCTTATTAGATTGAACTGGACTGAATGTTACTATATTTTAATGTAAATTTGACCATGAATTAAATTGAGATTAATGTAAATAAACTAATTTCAATTTCCTCATTTTTGATGAATTGAACTGGACTGTATGCAGTAAGAATTTGACCTATTTTCTGTGTTGCATGGAATTTAAAATTAATTGAAATATTCTTGGTTGGTCATAAAACAATATAATCAAGACACAGACAAATGTTGGTTTCATTTGGCTTGTATTTTATTTTATTTTATTAATATTTGTCCCTGGACATTTATTCAATAGGATATTTTACGTAAAGTAGTTTATAAACAACAGCTACATAATGCAGTACATTATACACTTTAAGCTAAAAAGTTAAAATTGTGAGAAAAACATGAAAGTCAATGTAAACCCAATCTTAAATTTAACAGAAAACAGATCAAAAGAGAAACAGAATAGATCAACAGAAGCTGTGGAGGTGTTTTCATCTTTTACTGCAGAAGCAGCAGAGACGTTCTTTTGCTCTTTGTAGAAACAGCGAAGGTAAAACCAAACTGGACGGAAAACCAAACCACTGTGCGACCATCAGAATCAGACACCCTACACGTTCATCGAGCAGATATGAGTTTTTCACAGCCAGGGAAACAATCGCTGCCATAAAATACATCACAAGAACACAAAGTATGGCTGTGATGGTGTAGAAAGACTTCTTCTTTGATTTGTCCGCCCGCTCCCTAAGCCTGCCTGCTTCCCCCGGTCTTTGGCGGATTAGAACACACAGAACAGAGAGGCTGCAGAAAGAAATAATCCCAAAGGAGGTGGCCAACAGGCAGAAATGCGCAGTAAATGGAATGACAGGGTAAGAGTTAGCTATATTACCCATCCATCCAAAGGAAATCATCCAAACACACCCAATACTGATGTTTCTGATCCTGGCACCGCCGGTCTGTTTCAGCCCCAGGTAGATGACAGGGTGAACAACAGCCAGGTAGCGTTCCACACATGTCATAATGTGGAGGAGAATCTCTGCAGGAAAAACAACACTGGATGCATAAACCCCCACCATAAAAAGCCCAAAGACACCAGTGTACATGCCACAGCAAAAAGAAATGACCGCAAAGCCAAAAAGGAGTCCAAAAGCAGCCGCGTGGTAGGTGAAGATGTCAGCGTGGCTGGTGGACTGGAAGGAGCACTGCCGCTGCCATCGCTGGTAACCCAGGCTGAGGATGAGGATGGAGACAGGGACCGTCGTGACACACTTGCTGACCATGAAGGCAACAGTTAGGAGGAGTAGATCTGGAGAATCACTGCAGTGGGACATTAAACTGAAATATCCAGAAGAAGCGTTCCATGACATTTTGGTTGGAGGTGATTGAGCTTTGATGAGGAGAAAAAAGAAAAGAGGAAGATAAGTGAGACAGATATATCATTTATTATTAAAGGTGGGATGTTTTCTAGGATAAAACAAACACTGCATTTTATACTAAATTAGTAAATCTTTTCAAACTTCTGTTTTTAGTAAATACAAACATATATAAGGAAATCTACAATCTGAAGCCAGTAACAGAAGAGAGGTAAATAAATCAGAAACATTTAAAGACTAAACAAGATTCTACAAGCAGCAGATTGGTGACAAATGAAAGTGTCTTTAATGTAGAATCCATTAAAGATTTAATCTTTTCAAGCAGAAATGAGTTGTGGCTCCAAAAATCACCAATCAAACCCTTTGGTCTCTCAGCATCTACAGGTGATAGTATTAATAAGAGATTTACCAAATCAGGGGAAATTTCAGGACATGAAGACCAAGGCTTGAAACCACTCATGATCTGATAGGACTGAATGATAAACTGCATTATCTCCTGGATAAATATAAATACATGAGTTTGTAGTATTCAGGGAAATCATCGTCATTTAGCACTTTTCAAACTGATGTTTTTTCTCCTCTGTTTGAAAGGTAACATGGCTGTAAGAGTGGTTCCTGTCACACAAACCATTAATGTGCATCTGTGAAATAAGCTGCTACATCATGGTTATCGTAGAAACTCTATAAGTCTAATCTACATGGATATACCATGGATAAGATGCAACTGATGCAGGAAAGATTTGTTTTGTAAAATATCCATCTTAACTATCTGCCTAAAAAAGACCAAAACTTTCATCTTTAAGCATTTTAATGATGACAACAACTAATTTAATGCACCACTAATACGTTGCATTAACTTATAAACAAATAAAAACGCACCTGACACCGAGCACCACTTGCTGATCTTTGCTGCAGCTGCTGTCACATTGACTGCTCCTCACTAACATTCAGATATAAATGCTTGTTTCAAATCCTGCTGTCAGCACAAAGCAAACAGCGACAGATTGATGGGTAACCAATCATTTGCTTGCAAACTAGAAGGCGTGACAGGAAGTTACTGTCCTTACATTCACCCATCGATGACCTCAAAGTGTCGTTATCCAGATTGTTTTCTCCAAGAGATTAAGGTGCATTAAAATCAGCCACATCTTCAGATGATTTTTACTTTACAATATGTCTTCTTTTAAGTCACTGGTTACCATTCATCCATCCATTCAATCTGTTTTACAACAATTTAAATCCCTGTAAACAAAGCCTGGTCTCTATTCAAACTCTTGGGTTTCTGATGATGTGATTTTCATAATGGGGAAAAGTGATGGATTGGTGATTTGTCCTCTCATCCAGAGACAGCTGCAGATTGACAGCAGCTCCTGGTTTTCTTTACCTGCTGCAGGAACAAGCAGGTAAAGAAAAGGATGGGTGGCTTTTCAGAATGACCATGGTCGGAAATGAATAATTAGCTGCTGTTTTATTAGCTGCATCCCAAGGCCAGGATAGCTTTAGACACTAACTAAACAGGAAATAACTCTTATGAAGGCAGGATCAAGACATGTTTTTGCAGGCAAATTCTGGAGGAAAACATGAAGTGGTTGGAAAAAGGCAAGATTTTCTCAAACAGAACAACAATCCTAAACAGAACACAGGTCTGACAACGACAAGTTAACAGAAAACAATAATAACGTTATCAAACATGTATTTATTTTACTTTCGTTACAAATATGTATGTTTTTGTACTATTTGTCAAAATAGTCTACGTTTTTATCTTTTAGCAAAAACAATCCTTACTCCTTGGTGGAGAAACCTTTGTTGGTAAAATGTTGGTCTCCAAGTTTGCACACATCTCAGGAATGTTTTTGGCCCACTCTTCTTTACAGAAACTCTAAAACCTTTCAGTTTCTTGGCTGCTGTTTGGTAACTCTGACATTTCAGCTCCTCCTCTACAGGACTGAGGTCTGGAGACTGGCTGGGCCTTAATCTGCTCCTTCAGCCATTTTTCTTCCTCTGAAACATGGCGGATCAAGTTGACACCAAAGAACCAGATTTTGGTCCCATCTGACTGCAGAACCTTCTCCTCTGATTCTTGTAGATGTTCTCTGAGGAACTTCAGATGAGCTTCTACATGAGCGTTCATGGGCAGAGGGACCTGTAGGCTCTGTGAGATTTAAATCCATCATGGCTGACATCAAAAACCAAAATCAAATCAAACTTTATTTATAAAGCACATTTCATGCACAATGTGCTTTCCATTAGGAACTTAAAACATAGAAGAACAACGGATTTTTATACATATTCATGCAGACATACATAAAATCATAAAGTTGTGAAACAAGAAGCATCTATTCTTGTATATTTAGTTTTTAATTTGTTATCTAGATATTGTCTGCTTCCCAGAGTTGCTCTCACATTGTTGGTCCTTTAATCTCTGATGCAAAAATAACATTTGCCTGCTGGACGGAGGCTAGAATCACAAACAGTTTTAAAATATGCAAACCCAGCAGAGTCCAGTCGATCATTTGGGCATTTTAAAAACCAGCACAGACCTTCCAGACCACTGTTCCTGAGCAAACACAGGTCAACAGGTGGGAACATTATGAAACCCTGCTGAACAGGTCAGTACTTTTAAATTACAGTTTTTAACACAGAATCAGTTGTTATAAAGTTTTTACAGTAACTTCAATGAAACTGCTCAAATTTGATTGACTGTTTCACAAACGTCTTGCGTTCAAATGATAATAATTATTTGTTAAATCAATGATTGGAAAACTAGTCCAATATTAAAAAGGGTTGATCATATTATTGAAACGTTTTTACATTTTTTGCCTAAAATAACACAAAAAAAAGACATTAGTTGTTTTAATATTTTTCCACAAGTCAGTCCAAAATGCAGAAATCAACTATTAACAATATTATTATCCTCAGGAAATATGATTCAGTGGTTGTTGGTAATACTCTCTACGTTTTATTTATAGTAAGGAAATGACAGAAAAGCACAAAAGAGAACATCAAATTAAAACAAAAATGTTTGAACAGCACTTTGGCCAATTGCAGCTGTTTTAAATGTGTTAATCAATATTCACATCATTCACTCAGTGAAGTGAAAAATGTAGCTGGTGCATTTGGTCTTTTTGATAAATAAAGACAGTCAATTAACTTTTCTGTAATACATTTTAAAAAACAGTTAAATAAAAACTTGTACTATACACTAAAAGCTGCTGGACCGAACCAACCCTGGGTTGGCAGTGTTGGGTTATCACTATGATTTAACGTTTTTCTACCAAAAATCGAGTTTAAATGTCTAATTTGTTAATTTACAGCTGAGCTGAATTGAAAAAGAACAACCCAACATCTGGGTAATTAGATAAATTCAACCTGGGTTGGTGCTAGCTGGCTTTCACACCACTGCCACCATCTGCTCAGAGTTAGTTACAGAGCTGGATGTGACAAAGCGTTTGAAAACAAAGCAAATGGATTTTAACGGGAACTCTTTATCGTCAACTTAGAGAGTACGAGATGTGTCAGAGAAGTCACAGGACTGGACAAACCAATCTGGAGTTTCTGAAGCCTTTGGATCACTGTAGCCTCCATATGAAGATGAGACGATGTTGCACTTCTGGTTTTTGAGTGACTCAAAGTTTGATTAGAGGATGTGGAAGAAGACTAAGAAGAAGGCTGAGCTGGACTCAAAGCACAGCAGCATCTGGAAGGTTATCACCACAGATTTGGACGTGTGAAAAATCTGTGCAAAGATGGTACCAAAACTACTGAACAATGACCGATGAGCATCTTCACCAGCAATCGGTTCCTCACTGAGAAGAACATCACCATGCTGGAACAACCTCCCAGCCCACCCGACCTGGCTCCAGAACATTGTTTTCTCTTTCCCCCAGCTTGAGGGGGTCATCAGGAGGGCCAGGTTTTCAGACGTGAAAGTCATCGATGACGATTGATGATGGACCTGCAGAGAATCCCAGGAGAATCCTTCCAGGAGTGCACGGAGAAGGATGGGATTGTGTGTTAGACTCAAGAGGGAGGGGTAAACATGTAGTCTGTAATTTGGATTTGACATAAATTATTTGTGACGCCAAGCCTGTTCCTTTTCTGACACGTCTCATAAAAGTCCAGCTGGTTTGTTTTTGAACTCTTTGGACTCGCTCGGTCCTGAATGACTGAGAAGAAGAAGAAGAAGAAGAAGAAGTCGGGTGTAACTTTGGTGTTGAAATAGTTTTGTGAAGGAAAAAAGTAAAGTAAAAAAATCTATTAAGTTATGGAGACCTTATATGCTTTATAGTTGATTAAGATCAGTTCAGAACTCAAATTTTTATTCTTTTTTTTTCCTCTAGGTTGTTATTCTTCATTAGTTTTGTCCTGCTTACCCCTAAAGACATACAGAGATGTCAATCAACTCCTCTAATGACTCCTTAAGCATGCTCAACTCTTGTTTAGAATCCCAAACTGGATTACATATTTTCACAGCTTTCTGTGTCACCAACATGTTCCTTATTCCTTTCTTTGTCCTCATCCTGTACATGGGCTGGCAGCGTTGGAGGAAACAATGCTTGGGCTCCACAGTGACCCCGACGAGCCACTCGGACGTCTTCACCTACAACGTGATCGTCCTGGAGCTGATCAGCATCTTGGCTTGTTGCCTCTACTGTTGTGGCGCGTTCACAAAAATCATAAGTGTGATACAGGCAGCAGAGGGCTTATTCTTCTTCACTTCAGCTGGACAGTCTCTGTTTCATGTCTTCACCTGTGTGGAACGATACCTGGCTGTGGTTCATCCTGTCACCTACCTGAGTCTGAGACATTCAGGGGGCGTCAGAATCAGAAACTTCTGCACTGGGGGAGTTTGGCTGCTTTGCTTCGCAGGTCTGGGACAGATTGGAGGATCTAGGCCGTCTCTGCACACTATTATACAATCCTGTTTCCTGGTTTTCTTTATAAGTGTTGTCACTTTCTGCAGCGTCTCCGTTCTCCGGGTTCTGATTCGTCCAAGGCCAGGGGGAAGGGGCGGGGACAGGGTGAGTGTCAACCAATCAAAGAAGAGAGCTTTCCACACCATCACGGCCATAATGGGAGCTCTCTGGCTGAGGTTTGTGGGGGTTCTTGTAAGCAGTCTGATGGCCAGTCCAGGACTAGCTAGCAAGTGTGTGCTGAACTCATGTGCAGCTTGGTTGACTGTCCCGGGAAGTTTGGTGCTGCCGCTGCTGTTTCTGCACCGAACAGGAAAACTGCCGGGCTGCAAACGCAGAACTGAGTCTGGATGACAAACGATGGAAGTAATTACATAACACTGTAAACTTTTAATACAATTATAATAAAACAGAGTGCACAATATTATTGGCAGATTATCAGAGTTGATTGAAAAATGCTTCTTTTGACCAAAAACATCTCAATAATGTTACAACCTGATGTTGGTGCTACGTTGCTGAAGTGTTACAGACTAACGGATGCTCGAAGTTATTTGTAATCTACGTTTGAGATGCATCCTGATGCTACTCTAAAAATCTGAAACTAATATGGTAACTTACTGGGTGTCTTCCTAACACGGATCCATTGCTTGAATGTTGTATTTTTAAAACAGCAGAACAGCAAAGCTAAAACATCTCGTTTGCTGGAACATTGTCACGAAGAATCAGTGTGTTTATAGATTAATGCTTCATGTCCCAGATTCACTAAGAATGTGCAAGGCCTCCATTTTTTCTGCATCATTTGCACCCACTATCTGCTATCTCTGTCTGAATGATAATTGTTTTTTTTAAAGACATTTTCTTACAGTTTTAGGTTAAACAGGTTCTGCTTCTCATCCCTGATATGTTGGACTTTTCTTTCTAATAAATTGTCAAAATGAACAAGTTGAGTCTTCCTGTCTCCCTTTGTTTTCCATAAATCTGTCCATCTACACAACTGGATGGTTTCAAAACTTACTCTGTACCTTTATTAGTTTTTAGTTGCTGTTTGGTCCTGGTTTCATTTGCTGTCTGAACAGGTTTATGAATATTAAAATACAATAAAATACATTTACATATGTTACAGCACTTGGTTAGGATTAACAAAACACAACTTACTTTAAAACAGACTCATTCATAAAATACTGCATGAACATTTTCTTACTTTGGGACAAATCTGTGCAAAACACAGATTATAAAACAAACAAAACATTATTTGAACAATATGATGAAAGACACAAAATACATTTTTATCCAATTTTTCTGTTGTGTTTGTTTTATGTTTTGACATCAAATTGGTTTATTTTCTTATATTAAATTAAAAAAAAATTAAACAGCTTTGCAGTAGAACTTAAAATATCTTAATTAATATCAACAGTGTGTATTTTCCCATTTGTATGAATAGTTTTTATGAATTAGAAATCACATAAAAGTAATAAGTTAGACTCAAACACTAAGTTTAATTCATGTCATCTTTTTAAAAACATGGAACAAATGAGGCATTAATGCATTATTTTTAAGTTTGTCCACTAAATCATGAGACATTAAACATGACAGCAAAATTATTTATTATCTTTATTTTCCAGCAATAAAACTCCAACAATCATTAACTGCAGTCACTGCAGTAAATTAGAATTTCAACAAATCAAATGCTCATGTATGAGTAGCTTTCTGTTTTTTCTGTCATATTGTTTGTAGTATTATTACAGATTACACAGTATATAATATTTCTAACTTTTTATTTTTAAAAAGGTACAAACAGAGAGACCAGTAACCATTAAGAAGTTACTCTCCCATCCCCCACCCCAGAACCGTCACATTAATTTTATCCAGGATAAAACTAAAAGGAATGCATATCACCCATCACTCTTCATGTTTTAAGTTTTAAATCTTATTTTGAAAAGCTGTACATTTATAGCTACATATACACACCAAATAAATCAATAAATATCTCCCTTTCTCTTTCAGTGGTAGAAGTACAACCAGTGATTACTTTCTGAGAATTTCATGAAAATCTGTCTTGTGTTTCAAGAGATATTTTACTAACAGACACACAAACACGCACACGCATATATGCAGTTACATTATTGCCCGCCCAGATGTTAAAAAGCCGACATTTAGCTTTTTTCTCTCTCTGCTGTTGTACAAACCGAACTGTGACCTTAATTAAAATGTGATTTATGTGAACAGTTACACCTCTACTGTTTTTATGCCTTCAACCTTATTTTGAAAAGCTGACTAAAAAGAAAAGTAAAGGTATTTTTCCATCCTCTCCTGTTGATGAGTATTTAATATGTGTGTAAGCAGATTGGAGATCAGTATAAAGTGGTGGAAGAGCTCCTCTTTGCTGGTGAAGTGAGTGGGATAAACTCGTCATCCTGACTCTGAGCTGTGTTTCCATCCTGGGAGTTTCCCCGTTCTGTGCAGGAACAGCAGCGGTAGCACCAAGGAGCTCGGCACGCTGATCCAGGCCTGAAAAGCTCTGATCACGCAGTGAACCTCACCGTGCAGCGAGAAGTTCACCAGATAAAAAATCAAATTCCCTGCGAATTTAAACAGCAACACCCCCATTATGATTGCAATGGTTTTACAAGCCCTCCTTTTTGATTGGTCAGCCTGAGTTCTGTCCCCGCCCACCTTCCCTGGTTGTGGACGAATCAGAACGCAGAGCACAGAAAGGCAGCAGAAAATGATTATAATCAGACAGAAGGCCATTCCGCCGGCCAGTAAGAAGTTGAACATGGAGTATTTCATTACCGGGAACAACAAACCCAGTCCTGCAAAGCACAGCAGCCAAACGAGCCCGGTGCTGATGTTCCTCATGCAGACGCCGCCCGCCCGCCGCTGCCTCATGTAGGCGATGGGATGAACCACGGCCTGGTAGCGCTCCACACAGATCATGACAGGGAACAGCATCTGAGCAGTCCAGGGGAAACAGGTCACCATAAAACCCACAAACAATATTTCCGCAAAGTTAAAAACGCTTCTGAAAAAGCTAATGGCGACTCCTAAGACTCCAATCAGCTCCATGACGGCCATGTTGTAGGTGTAGAAGTCAGAGGGGCTTATGGGTGCTGAGGACTGCTGCTGCTTCCACCGCTGGTATCCGATGTAGAGGGTGAAGGTGGAGAGCGGGAGCTGGAGGATAAAGTTGGTGAAGCTGTAGGAGAAGAAGATGTAAATGGCCGTGACAGAGTTGAAGCAAAAATCGTTGAACAGAAACAAAAGGAAAAAGTCGATCTGAGGAATGGAGATGTTCGTGGAGGATGAGTGGTTGGCCAACATTTTCTCACAGCTGAGGCCTGAAGAAGGAAAAGCAGATAAAATCAAAGGAAAGACAAAGAAAGAAAACAAAAACACCAAAATGGAGTGGAGGAAACTAAATGTGAGGTCATGTGACTGGTCTGCAGTGACTCCAGCATCAGATCAAATGGATCCAGAGTCGGAGCTATGAGCACACTGTTGGTCCCGTGTCAGGATGGTATTGATCTTATTGTCCAAATTTTCCTAACAGAGCTCCTCACTCTCAGACTGCAGGTTTACATGTGGTTCCTAGAGGTTCTAACAGCAGAACAGGAGGCGGAGCTTCAACTTCCAGTTTCTGTCCGTGATTCTGACATCCTGCTTCGTTTAAGACTTTCCTTTCTGATCAATCCTACAGTTCGGGTTGGTTTGGGTTTCCTGAGCTTCCTTTAGTTCTGCTGCTGGAGGACAAACTGTCCACATGTTCTCACTCTGCTGCAGGAGGACAAACTGTCCACATGTCCTCTCTCTGCTGCTGGAGGACAAACTGTCCACATGTCCTCTCTCTGCTGCTGGAGGACAAACTGTCCACATGTCCTCTCTCTGCTGCTGTCTTTACTCTCTCTACTCTCAGTGTTTGAAATCTGTAAATATTTCTACCGTTTTCCATCTTATAGATATCTGTTATCAGGCTGTTAATTAGGAAATTCAACTAAAGCCAATAATGACCTTCATTACACAGAAGTCAAGAAATTATTATGAGTTTTATTAATTTTACGTGTCTGGTCAGGAGTTTTAAATGAAATTTAGCTTTAAATAAGTTGTGTAAATTTAAAAAAGCAACCTATATCAAAACATTTTTTATACATTTTTCCACTATTAAAACCTAACATGAGTTAAAACTTCTGAGACTTTGTTGTAATAAGACAAGATGATGAAACATTAAATGATTGTTAAAGAAATTTTAGTCACCTACCAAAGAAAGTAGAATTATCTGCTGCTTTTTATAAAAATATCTTAGTTCAGTGAGTTTTTTTGTTCTTTTTAATCCATTGCAGCAAATAAGAGAGCATCACTCCATGAAATAATATCCGGATTGAACGATATTAATGATATAAATTTAAGCTCAGCTCACCTCAGGTTGGTTCCTGCTCTAACGTCTCCCCGACCTTCCAACTCACTGACTGCGGTGCTTTTGCACAATTATGTAAAATATTGTTCAGAAGAAGTGGAAAAGACAATCATCATCGTTCTCTGTCATTCTGTGGCATGTAAATTATTACTGTGGTTAGTTTTCCCACAGAGACGTCAGAGCAGAGAAAACTGAAGAATTCAATAAACTGAATAATAATTAAACCATCTGAGCGATCTACTTTCTGTCTGAGTTAACATTTAACTAAAGTTATTGACTTCATAAAGATCCATTAGTTCAAAATTAGCATCAGGAATCATCAAGTAAAAGATGTTATTTTGTCCAAATAGTAGTTTATTCAACAGTTTGTGTTTTCTGTGTTTCTATTTGTTTTAATGAAGCACAGCTGTTTATATAAAGTGAGAAAACAAACATTAATGAAATATAAAGCTCATAAATCAAAACGAACACGCTGCTGGATGCATGTGTCGCTCACAGTTTGAATGTTTGCTGCTTGATTTGAATAAACTTGTCTTCATTTGGATCCTGTCAAATATATAAATATATCAATTATCTTCCAGTTCAGACCAGGGGTGGAAATTAAATATTTTACCCGTCTGAAATAATTGGTTCCCCCTCAAAAACACAGGACAAAAATAATTTACCAACAACTCCTTACCTGTGTTTATTCCTCTGTATTATGATATTATTAGCACATTTTATTTTAAAAAAAATGATGTTTTTTTTTTTTTTTTAATGAGAAATATTTGCCCCTCTAAACAATCCTGTTAAAAGATAAGTCATTATTTACGGAGACGCAGGGGGAACCGTATCTGATGGGGGAACGCGGCTCGACGTAACAGCTGCAACTCGAGCACATTGCTCGAGTTATTTGTCAGGAGGACAAATAACACCTTTTCTGTTCAAATTGCCAACCCGCCACAGTGGCGTGTGTTGATCAAATTCACCCGGCACTTCAAATATTTAACCGCATTTGGCCAGTGGCGGGTGCTAATTTCCACCCCTGGTTCAGACTAAAATACAGCTCTGGGTCAATTTATGCAAGTTTTTGTTTTTTCCAGCTTTGGTCAGACTCTCCTCTGCAGTCCCAACACAGATTATTTAATCTACTAACCAGTTTTATTGTTATTGTTTATATTATTTAAAAGTACAGCGTTACTCAGATAAAGCATGAAGCTCCTGAAATAAGAAGAAATCTTAATGTTTGCCTAAAATCACGAGCAGGCTGGGTTGTTCTGTCTCGGTCTGTGGTGAAAGCAGCATCAACTTCCGCCTGGTTTCATTTATCACTCCCAACGACGGAGAGATAAATGATTAAATGCACTGGAGTTTTAAATACATCTGTCTCTTCATTGTCTCATGGAAACGGCGTGTTTTTGTTGTTTTGAACAAAGTTAAAGTTATCTCTATAACTGCAGCAAGTCGTGGTTTCTGCAGAGTGCCTGCAGGACCACAGGGAGTTTTTGCGTTTGTAATAATATGTGCACCTGTAAAGGTGTGAACGGCTCCTTATTGGTACAAAATGGAAACTGCAGCAAACAAAATGGCAACCCTTAAATATGAGGTTGGAGCAGGAGTTGGAGGAAAGACAAAGTGACCAGAGGTGAGTTTCAGCTGCAGTCTGTGAGTCCAACCATCACAGACAGAAAAACTACTCCGAAGGTGAGTGATTTTCATCCTTTTCAATTTACCTTCACACAACTAATAACTTAAATCTGACTGACAGCAAACCAACAACTCATTTAGCCCCTTTCTGAGTTTTCTGTTTGGTTGTAAGATTTCCTTTGAGCTGAAAGCTGCTTCATGTAATCAGTTTGTGTTTTAGCTGCAGTGTGATTGTTTTGTCTAGTGAGTAATTCCTAACATTCTTCTTTAAAAATGTTTAAATTATTTCATGTGAATATGTAAAAGAGATTAACTTTTATTCATTTTTGTCTTTCTGATAACTTTAGCACATTTTATAGAGAATTATCGAATATCAGCACCAACTAACAAGTCAAAACAGTAGAAATATCATGAGAAAAACACTTTGTTTTAAAGTATAGAGACATTATGTTTGTTCAATTATATAAGTTTATTTAAAAACTGTAGCATTCTGAGCTGTGCCAAAAGCATGAATTCAGAAAAGATGCCTTCAAAACGGAAACATCATCACTTTAAAAATATAAATGTCAATTTAAACTGTGAGTTTAATCGTAAAAACAAGTTTTATGACTTTACAGCTGATGTTATCAGGATTAAATCTTCTTAATAAAGTAAAGGTTTTGCCTTTTTTTGTAGGTTGTAAAACTCTTCCTTCAAATTAAACTGTCTGCTGCCTTTAAGCTTCAGATAAAAACTGAAGTCTTGCTGTAACCTTGAGAAATGTCGTCCTTGTTTGTTTGCCTGTTTTTAACACATTTCCAACCAGAAGAATGAAAAAAAAGACAAACTGACCAAATGTCTCTGTCTGACTCTAAACTTATATCAACACATTCTGTCCCTTCATTTATTTCGCTTCTTTATGTTTTCATTTGTTTCATTTTTTTCCAGGTCTTCTGTATCTGCAGTCAGTATGTTGGTTAACTCTTCGTCCTCCTCTTCCTCCATTGACCAGCTGGAATACTACTGCTCAGACTCAACAGTTAGACTCATCATCTTCACTGCAAGGATAGCAACTAAAGCTGTCCTCGTCCTCCCTCTGTCCATCTTCGTCCTCTTCCTGGGTTATCAACAATGGCAGCGGCAGCGCTCCTTTAAATCGGCGAGTCACTCAGACATCTTCACCTTCCACCTGGCTGTGATCGAGCTCTTCTGGGGCCCTGGTACAATCTGCTTCCTTTCTGGCTCGTACTGTAACAACATGGTGATAATGACTCTGGGATCCTGTTGCTTCTCCATGACTTTTTTTGGAGAGGTGTTTTTCCACCTGCTGACCTGTGTGGAGCGTCACCTGGCTGTGGTTCACCCCGTCACCTACCTGTCGTTAAGAAACGCCCGAGGAGTCAGGATCAGAAACATCAGCATCGGCTGTGTTTGGCTGCTCTGCGTCGCACTGATAGGTTCCTACGTAGATCCAACAAGGAACTCAGTCATGACCTCAACCCTGATTGTTTTAGTTTTTATCATCATCATCGTAACGTTCTGCAGCGTCTCTGTCCTCCATGTTCTGGTCCGTCCAGGACCAGGGGACGGTGGCGGGGAAAAGGTGGACCAGCTGAAGCAGAGAGCGTTCCACACCATCTCAGCCATATCCAGCGTGCTGTGGTTGTGGTTCGTGGTGACCTTTGTTTGTATGATTTTGATGAAGTCCTCTGTGCTGAGTGGAGGTGTTAGCTGTGTGGTGTATGCCAGCATCAGCTGGTTTAATCTGCCCACCAGTTTGGTGTCACCTCTGCTGTATCTGCACAGAGCAGGAAAACTGTCCTGTGGCTCATGAAGCCCTGATTGAAGGAAACAACTAGACCCACTGTGGAAGATTTGGACAAACCATTCGGCTTGGTGACCATTTTCAAAACAAAAGAGTCAATTTTAGTGCTGATGTTTATTTCTCACTTAATATTCCAAGTGGCTGTTTGACCACAACTGGTAGCTCCATGGTGGTCAGGACTATTTCTTGGAATATATCGAGCTCCAGTGCTTTGTTAAAGTTTCCTCCAACGTTGCAGTGACCCACAGTTCAGCTGGTTCACTTGCTGTTGAACAAAGAACTAAGTTCTTGTTGCCTTAAAATGTTTATTTTCTTTTCTTCTCTTGATTTGGGCAGCTTCAGTCATTCATATATTCTTGGTTTAATTGAGTGTAATTTCAGTTTTCATGGTGATTTGTGGTCTTCTAGCTCAACCATGGCTCTGTGTTTGTACAGTAATGATTACATTGAACATGACATCAATCTTGGTGTTAATAATGGCAGCTGGGGTCATAAATATGGAAATTACAAATAAACAAACTAAAAGAACTGCTGGATGAATCCGTGCTCAAAGTTTGCATGTTTGCTGCTTCGTTTGAATAAACACCTGTCTTTATTTACAGACCATTTGAATCCTGTCAGATGTAATGGCCTCATGTAAACTCACTTCTGGAAATAAATCTATTCTGCTTCAGCTCAGGCTGAAAAGCACCTAAAATACAAAACAGCTGATTTATTTTCCACTTGTTTCACATGTCATTAACTCGAACATTTATACTTCAGCTGTGGAAGGTCTCCCAGCTCGTTTCCTGTTAGTGTTGTCTAACCCCCCAGTGTCTGAGGTCTGACTGAGACCAGCATCCATCACACCGACAGGCAGGAACTTTAACTCGTCTGAAATCAGCCGCAGTCCTTCAGAGACGTGAGGCGAACAGAAAAAGAAGCAAACACTTCTGACCAGGTGAGCCGTTTTAATCCTGTTTTATTTATCTTCTCCAAATACCTCTTTGAAACAATAAACAACATTTTACATGTTACTGGCTGAAAACATTTTATCAGACAGACTCAAACATCCATACATCACCTAAAACTTAATAATTTGTGCTCATGGTTCTTAAATGTCTTAACTTGACATGGTCTATTGTCATCTCATTAGAGATTATGATTGACTGCAGCTGGTGCTTTTCCTTTGCCAGCATAAAAATGCTTTGTTTGACAACACATATTGAACTCATTAATACTCAGGAACTCAGTAAAGCTTTAAAAAGAAGAGGAAATGGGTTAGAAAGGCTCATTCTGCTCTGACCTAAAACCTGATGGACCACCAGAGTCCCTGTCCACCAGAGTCCCTGTCCACCAGAGACCCTGTCTAACAGAGACCGTGTCCGCAATGAGGTCAGTTTTACATCATCATGGACTGAGAGGACAGAGAAAGAAGCTCCGCCTCCAACAGCCGCACCTTGGACGAGACAAATGTCTTCTAGAGAAAGATTTGATGGTCAAACAACAGAGATTTACCTGTTTGGCCACAGTGAAAAGAAGGATGTTTGGAGGAGTCAAGGTGAGGCTTTTAGACCTAAGAAGATTGAACCAACTGTCAGGCACGGTGGTGGTAGCATTATGCTATGGAAAAAAGTAGATAGAATAAGAAAGAAAGAGGACAACCTCTGAACCTGAACAGAGATTGGTCCAACAGTGCAGTGATCCCAATCAGAGCTGGTTTCTGATAAATCAGGCGAACATTTAGCTTCTGGAACGGCCTTCCCAAAGAGCCGAACTCGGTGCAGGAAACCAACCAGTTTAAATGAATGCTACCGAGAAGAAGAGTGGTCAAATATCAGCCAAAATTCTGCCAGAAGCTTGTTGATGGAGACAAAGAGCCTGGGGTCCAGGAGTGACTCGCTGAGGGACGTTTAACCAGATGTTAGAGGGGGAGGATGGATATATTTGAGCCTGACTGGGAAAATATACAAAAAAGTCCTAATTTGTTATGATATTCATGCTTACAGTGAATGAATGAAAACCACTGGAAACACAAGTTTATCTTTATTTGTCCACCAAAAATACCTCCACCTCTTTATTTGTTTGGAATCTTCATTCCCTTTTGTTCCATTTTCAGGTGTGAAGCTGACATGTCGGCCAACTTCTTCAACTCCAGTGATCAGCAGGTCAGCTGCTTCAACTTCAGACCGATCATCTCCATTGGAATGATGGCATTGAAAGCCACCATCGTCCTCCCACTGTCCATGTTCGTCCTCTTCCTGGCTGTTCATCGATGGAGGCGGCAGCGCTCCTTTAAATCAGCGAGTCACTCAGACATCTTCACCTACCACCTGGCTGTGATTGAGCTCTTCTGGGGCCCTGGTACAATCTGCTTCCTTTCTGGCTCGTACTGTAACAACATGGTGATAATGACTCTGGGACTCTGTTGCTTCTCCATGACTTATTTTGGAGAGGTGTTTTTCCACCTGCTGACCTGTGTGGAGCGTTACCTGGCTGTGGTTCACCCCGTCACCTACCTGTCGTTAAGAAACGCCCGAGGAGTCAGGATCAGAAACATCAGCATCGGCTGTGTTTGGCTGCTCTGCTTCGGACTGATATGTTTCCACAAAAATCCAACACACAACTTATACGACATCTCTTTACTTTGTGTGATGGTGTTCTCCATTTTTCTTATAATGTTCTGCAGCGTCTCTGTCCTCCATGTTCTGATCCGTCTAGGACCAGGGGACGGTGGCGGGGAAAAGGTGGACCAGCTGAAGCAGAGAGCGTTCCACACCATCTCAGCCATATCCAGCGTGCTGTGGTTGTGGTTCGTATGGCTCTTTGTTTGCACTGTTGTGACTAGGTGGTCTCTCCGTCCTGGAAGTGTTGACTGTGTGTTGACGGCAACGATGGTCTTGTTTAATCTGCCCACCAGTCTGGTGTCATCTCTGCTGTATCTGCACAGAACAGGAAGTCTGTCATGTAGTGCTTGTACATCCATCACCAGATGGATTTAGGTAAACAAGGCTAATCATTTCAGTTTGATGAACCGTGTGGAATTATACTGATTGAACTTGTTTTATCATTGTTCTTATAATTGTAATTATCTTGTTACGGAGCATGAAAATGATCCCCACATGTCAAGAGACTTAGACATCGGTGCGTCAGATTTAACATGTAAAACATTCCAACAGTTAAAGGGCATACACAGGACCGTCAGGAGCATTTATTGTTGTTTTTGTTATCCCTGGAAGCTGGGAATGGCTCTCTGTTGGTCATTCCCAGGATTTGTTTTCTGGGGAGACGGGTTTTTGGTGTTAGAGCCTTTTTGTTCACATCTTAAAGTAATTTCCTTTGCAGGATGTAGTCTGTTTTTTTTTCCTTTTATTTGAACAGGGACAGTGCACATTAATAAACATTTCTGTAAATGAGCCAGTGTTAGCTAAGTAGCTAGTTTTCAACTGTAGTCCCTGGGCAAGGTTTAAAATGCCAACATAATAAAACAACATTAAATATTAGTGCAAACAATAAAATACATAGTTAGTAATCTACATAAAAGTTGGACATTAATCTGTAAAAAACAAAGACATTATTACAAATATAAGATTTAAACAGCATACAAAAGTGCATCAGGCAGGCAGACAGAAGTTATTGATTATGATTACAGGTTTGATTCTCCTGTAACCATGTCTTTAACATATTTTTGAAAGTTCTGTATGTGTCTGCATTGTGTGTATGAGTTGGAATGGTGTTCCAGGACTGGGCTGCTCGCACTGAGAAGGCTGACTGACCAAATGAGCTTTTTCTTGTTTGTGTTTTTATTATCTTGTTTTGGTATTTCACTCATTTAAAGTAAATTTGGACTTGTTATTTTTGTTGTAAAATGCCCGGGAACAATGTTAGTGCAATATAAAGAAGCTGAACTGAATCTGATTGAAACTTTATTTCTTTCTTCCTTGAGTCTAGTTTTTTGTCCCTATGTGATTTGATGACAAGTTATGACTTTTTTAGTTTGATTTTCACAATACATTGATTTTGTTTGGGGATTTTAATTATTTTAGATAAACATTTTACTTTTTTGATCTTGTTTTTTGTCATTTTTAAGCAATTTTACAGATTATAGTTGAACTTCTGTCTCTACAACACAATAAAATTATTTTACTGCACAAAAAGGTTTCTTTGTTTTGTTTTTGTGTATTCATGTATTAGTTATTTTTTAAGTTTTAGATGTGTTTTTAATAAATTAACACAATATGATTGTTTTTTTTCTATACTCTTTAGTTTTCTGCACACTTTAGAAACATTTGCATTAAAGTAAATAAGAATAATGATGATTTTAAAAAGTACGCAAATTAGGTTTTACCAAACTTCTCCATGCAGCCCATAAAGTCTGATGTTGGAGCGAGCATCCATCCATCCATCCATCCATCCATCCATCCATCCATCCATCCA
>NC_051436.1:1231456-1240306 GCF_001649575.2 Kryptolebias marmoratus | reverse complement strand
CCATCCATCCATCCATCCATCCATCCAACCATCCATCCATCCATCCATCCATCCATCCATCCATCCATCCATCTTCTATCTCTTATCCATGGTCACGGAGGCAACAGGTCCAGGACAGAAACCCAGTCCTCCCTCTCCCCAGAGACACTCTCCAGCTGCTCCTGGGGATTCAAAGGTCTTCCCAGAGAAACAGAGGTACCTTAACATGGTAGAGGGGTTTGAGTTTCCCTATTCCCCAGATAACATAGCCTCTAGGGAGGCCCTTGGAGCAAGGCATGGGGGGAGGAGCTCGTTGACGAGCACCTGGTGGTCGAGCCTCGGCTCTTGGGGCTCGGCTGAAGAAGAAACAGGATGCCATCTCCACGTGGGCCCACCACCTGCGAGAAGGATCGTCAAGGTCGGCTGTCATAAATTTGAATAAACATCAGTCTCTGCTTACAGCTCATTTAAATTCTGTCAGATATGATGAAGTGCTGCTCTAACGTGGGCAGATCCTTTCCTGCTCTTGAGGAACGAGCAGCAGGCCGACAGTTCAAAGACGGGAGATTTAGGACAATCACCGAGAAAATACTGCTTAACAAGGTGGGTCCTTTTATTTAGCAATATTTAGCTTTCCCTATGTACTTCAGGTAAAATGTCTCCTTTAATCAAATCAAATATTGAAATAAGTTAAAACGTTTTACAGTTTATCTGAAGCTGACAGCTGATTTGACACCTTTTCAAATGCTGTTAAACATGAAGCATCAAACAAGTTATTAACGAGGCGAACGTCTGGTGGGAGAGTTTCAGAGATGGGTTGTAGAGCAACTGAATGATCAACCTCGCTGACATGTCACCTGAGAGTGCAAGAAGGTAAACTGAATTAGATCAATTTAGACAGGTATGAAGCAGCTCGTTTGTACATGACCTTAAAGGTGAGGAGCAGAATTTAGTAAAGTTCTGAAGAAGATTCCTGGTTAACAGAGAGTGTTCTGGTAATGAAGCAGGCAGCTGAATCCTGAACCAGATGAAATCGATTTAAGAACTTAAGAAGACCAAACAGAAAAGAGTTGCAGAAATCAATTTGGTCCAACAAGAAAAACCTCAGTTTTGTGTTTAATTTGAGGCGAACCAACATTGTTTTTCACGCAGACAGTTGGAGAAAGAGGTAAGTAGACGGGTGGGAACGGGCTCAGAAGAAATATAGAGCTGGGTGTCATCTGCATAGCAATTAAGTCTGATACTACAAAATTTACAAAACATATTACCAAAGAAAGACAAACATTTTATGAACACAACTGACCCAGGCAAGGAACAGTTTTCAGTAGGTTGCACTTTATCACAGAGTAAAGGAGAAAGAGGAAGTAGTCCTTCTATTGTTCGGGCTATTGGCTGACCAGACTAGACAGATGCCTCTTCAGTTTTGTGTTTTATGCAAATAAAACAACTCTGGCTCAAAACTGTCCCACTGTTGTAAAGGAATGCTATTTAGGATCATTGGGAATAACCCCTGTCTGCTCAGATTTGAGTAAATGTAGGACATGTTCACACAGAGACAGTTTTGTTTTAAATAATCTTTTTATTTATTGTTTCTAGGAAATGTATACTTGCAAACATGGCACAGCTTTGAGAAACAGTCATTTGACTTGAAGTCCAACCTTTTCCTCACAACTTTTGTCAACCCTTAACAACTTTCTTTAATTTTCACTAAGATCTACAGGAAACACAGTCAATATGTTAAACACCTCATCCTCCAGTGACCAACGTAGCTACTACTGTTCAAAATCAGAAGTGGAAGGATTAATTTTATACGGAATGATAGGATCAAAAACCATCTTCGTCCTCCCTTTCTCCATCCTCATCCTCTTCCTGGGTCATCAACAATGGCGGCGGCAGCGCTCCTTTCAAACGGCGAGTCACTCAGACATCTTCACCTACCACCTGGCTGTGATCGAGCTCTTCTGGGGCTTCGGTGTCATCTGCTACTTTTCTGGCTCGTACTGTAACAACATGGCGATAATGACTCTGGGACTCTGTGGCTTCTCCATGACTTTTTTTGGAGAGGTGTTTTTCCACCTGCTGACCTGTGTGGAGCGTTACCTGGCTGTGGTTCACCCCATCACCTACCTGTCGTTAAGAAACGCCCGAGGAGTCAGGATCAGAAACATCAGCATCGGCTGTGTTTGGCTGCTCTGCTTCGGACTGATTTGTTCTCATTCAGATGTATTTGGAAAAACAGTTATGGTTGCAATGCTCTTTGTTTTGTTTTTTTCTATTATCATTGTAACGTTCTGCAGCATCTCTGTCCTCCGTGTTCTGATCCGTCCAGGACCAGGGGACGGTCGTAGAGAAAAGGTGGACCAGCTGAAGCAGAGAGCGTTCCACACCCTCTTAGCCATATCCAGCGTGCTGTGGTTGTGGGTTGCAGGGCTCTTTGTTTGTTATGCTTTGAGTATATCACATGTTCTGAGTGAACATATAGACTGTTTATTGAACATGAGCTTTTCCCTGTTTAACCTGCCCACCTCTTTGGTGTCACCTCTGTTATATCTAAACAGGGCAGGAAAACTACAGTGCAGCTGGTCGAAGCCTGAGTGAAGGTCGAAAATAAACTTCAGTACATAGGATCATTCTTTCTTTATTGGTTTAGATTTCTTCCAAAAGATTCTGCTTCAGGACACCACAGTCAGGTTCTAGGGTCCAGCTAATCCAAAAGCTCATACCTTTCATTGACCTAGTCTAAAGACACAACTTCATACGTTCAATTCTAGGAGCAATTCAAAGACCTTGATGGAGGAAGACCATGGGAAACAGGTTCCCTCGTCCAGAACTGGGACACAGGGAAACCCCACAGGGCCGGGAGGGAAGTTGGGCATTCCTGGAGGTTGAGCTTTTGTTTCTGGGCTCAGACTAACTATGTTACACAAAACCACCATGTGTGCCTACCATTAAAGAACTCAAAGTCAAGTGCGATGTGAGCCAGGTGTCAGGTGAGGACTGGGTTCTAGGCGTGTCCATTCATGGCATCAAAAACTGGCTTTCGGCTCATGGATTGTCACATCACTGGATGGAAACAGCTGGAGCTTGTTGGTGACGTTGACAGATACCAACTGGATGTAGTTGGCCTCTGTTGTTGGTGCAGGAACCAGAGGACCAGTTGGTGGACACCAGTGATGTCAGAAACCATCAGGCTGAAGAAGGAGACCTATCAGGGCTTGGCTGTCCTAGAAGACCTCTGAAGCAGCAGACAGGTTGAAAATAATACAGGTACATATTTATTTATAAACAGAGACAAAAAAGCTCAGTTTAAAAAATATCCAGAGTAGAGTTGATGGGGGCTTTTGTTACTTTGGTTTCTTTACAACTGTTGTTTATGCCACTGAACTGTGGGAACCATGGCACTAACTCTGCTAATTATACATAAATACCAATATAATAATACTGTATATATCAATTTATGAAGCACAAGAATGAGATGTTACACAACTGCTCCATGTACCTCAGACACTCTGATGGCATCATGTGGTATAAATAAAAATTGGCATGTAAATTCTGTCAAATATGATGAACTGTTGAAATGAAGGACAGCCTCTTTCATTAAAGGATGTAAATACTGCTCAGTGCTGAGTGCTTACAAACGCTTTAAACCAATAATAAATCCTGCTGTGTTAAACTAAAAACAAGGTTTTTGCTGAAACTTGAATGTTTCCTGCAGTCGGTTCATTAAGTCTCATTCATGTCATGTAGAAAAGCCTGAAATCACAATTTCAGAAAGAGCGGTTTGAGTAATAGGAGTTTTCAACTTATTTGAATTATGAAAAAAAAAAGCAAAGAACGGACAGACACAACTGTGACAAATGATCCTCTTGAAGGCTGACTGGGGATCAGTCAGTGAGCTCAGAAACGTGGAAAAAGGACAAGCAGAAGAAGCATCTGACCAAGTGAGACTTCTCATTTTTTCTTCTCATTTTTTTTTTCTCAGTGTAATGTTGTGTTTTACTACTGCCTTACAGATAACAGAAGAAATACAAGAATTATTGTAGCTACTCTGAGATCCGGGTCGAAAACTGTGTCTTTATGGTACAAATTATACATTTATTCTCTTTTTAAAAGTAATGCATGTACTTTAAGGCTGCCTGTATTTTCTGTAGAACTGTTTGTTGTTTTAAATAAACATATAGTTGATTGGAAAAAAACCTTTTGTTCTTTTTTTATCAATATTTCTTCCATGTATGATCGTGGTCAGTATCACAGACAACCATGAGAGGCAGGTGACCTTGTAACTGCCTGTGTCTGTACATGTGTTCGTTTGTTTGTCTGTTAGCAAAATATCTCATGAACCACTGTAAGGTTGAACTAATACAAGATGGCCGCCGCAGCTGACTGACCTTAGCAAGCACAAAAATGTGTATAATTTAGTCATTTTCACAGATATTGAGCTAAGACTTGGTGTGGTAGTAGCTGAGACTGATTCACATCACATCATGTGGGCGTCTGTATTTAACACAAATTATTTTAAAGAAACAAGATGATGCAACATAAAGATGAGCATAAAAAGGATTACCTCACTTGGCAACAACCTTTGTCTTACTTTGATTTTCACAACATCCGGGGTTTTTGTTGTTGTTTATTTTTTGTTTGTTTGGTTGTTTTTTTAGCATCTTTTATCTTTTTTTCCAGGTCTTCTGTATCTGCAGTCAGTATGTTGGTTAACTCTTCGTCCAACTCTTCCTCCATTAACCAGCTGGAATACTACTGCTCAGGCGCAATAGTTGGAGGTATCATCTCCATTGGAATGATGGCAATGAAAGCCGTCCTCGTCCTCCCTCTGTCCATCTTCGTCCTCTTCCTGGGTTATCAACAATGGCAGCGGCAGCGCTCCTTTAAATCGGCGAGTCACTCAGACATCTTTACCTACCACCTGGCTGTGATCGAGCTCTTCTGGGGCCCTGGTACAATCTGCTTCCTTTCTGGAAAATACTTTGAACAGTTTGCATTGATAATTCTGTGATTCTCTGGCTTCTCCATGACTTTTTTTGGAGAGGTGTTTTTCCACCTGCTGACCTGTGTGGAGCGTTACCTGGCTGTGGTTCACCCCGTCACCTACCTGTCGTTAAGAAACGCCCGAGGAGTCAGGATCAGAAACATCAGCATCGGCTGTGTTTGGCTGCTCTCCTTTGCACTGATAAGTTCCCACGTAGATCCAACACACAACTATGTCATGACCTTAATCTTAATTGTTTTAGTTTTTATCATCATCATCGTAACGTTCTGCAGCGTCTCTGTCCTCCGTGTTCTGATCCATCCAGGACCAGGGGACGGTGGCAAGGAAAAGGTGGACCAGCTGAAGCAGAGAGCGTTCCACACCATCTCAGCCATATCCAGCATGCTGTGGTTGTGGTTTGTGGTGATCTTTTTTTGTATGATTTTGATGAAGTCCTCTGTGCTGAGTGGAGGTGTTAGCTGTGTGGTGTATGCCAGCATCAGCTGGTTTAATCTGCCCACCAGTTTGGTGTCACCTCTGCTGTATCTGCACAGAGCAGGAAAACTGTCCTGTGGCTCATGAAGCCCTGATTGAAGGAAACAACTAGACCCACTGTGGAAGATTTGGAATAGATTCCAAATTTCTCTCTGCTCCTGGTGGAAGGTGGATGTGTTTCTTTTCTCTCTGCCTCTCTGTCTCCTGAACCCCAGCCCTCTGCTCTCTTTTCGGAGCCTCTCTTTGCATATTCTCCAAAATTTTTAAACCATGGATCTGGTCAGCTGGTCTCTCAACGCAATTGATCAAATCTCGACGGGAAGACTGGACAAGGGAGAGCTCTGACTTACCCTGAGGGGACATTTTTTGCTGGATACACAATGGATTCCTGGAGGAAATGGAATATTGTTTGTCTGACATTTTTTGTCTTTGGAAGATCTTTAGATATTTGGATTTTTGATAACAGGATTTCTGCTGTTTGGATTAGGCAGTTACCTGACTTATCGTCAAATTTGTTTGATGGGTTCGGCGGTCAACAATCAAACTGTGTGGTTACGGAGCTGAATCGCAAGTTTGATGCGATCCTTTTACAGGACCGCAGACTGAATTGCAGTTCTGGAACTTATAATGTGGGTTACATCTTGAGGAAGTTGCTAGTTCGAATCAGGCGGAATGGTCCTGGATTTGGCTGTTTGGATTCGCCATTGAGAAGTATCAGCAAGACTTTTAAGACAGACAAAAACATGTCTGCCTGACTCAAAACAATTATTGTTTGTGAATTTGGCTCCCCTAGGCTGACCTTGGTCAGCTATCTCAAATTCGTCCCAGATTTTTATGTAAACAAGATGCTCTGCCCCCTCCCTTGCCTAAGGACATCTGTGGATCTGCTCTGGGCTGCCTGATAAACATTCAATCATTATCAAAGACAATGGCCTCTGTGACGTGATTCGTGGACTTATCTGCAAACACACACGCACACACACACACACACACACACACACTTTCTGCTGTTTCTGAGTCATCTCTGTCACCCTGCTCCCTCCTTCACTATTTTAGTATCTTAATCATTCTTATGTTGGCTGTTAGCGGGCCTTGTTACTGTTAGTTAGTTAGTCTCTCGGTACCTTTAGTTTAGCAGTTTATGGTAGCTTATTTATCTTAGTAATTATTGTGTTGGCTGTTAGCGGGCCTCTGGTACTTTAGTCAAGTTTTAGCCTTAGCTTAGCATTGTCATGTTTCAGTTTATGTTAGCTTATTTAGCCTTCCTGTACATTCAGTTTAGTTTATCTTAGCTCGTATTTTGACTGTCTTAGCCTAATTGTTGTTTAGTTCAGCTTTAACTTCATCGTGATTTTATTTAGACTATTTTAGCTACTTTTTTGATTGTTTTAGCTCATGTTTAGATATGTTTAGTTTCATGATTTCATTTCGATTATCCTATATTTCATTTAGATTATACATGATTAATCTGTACCTCTGTAATTGATTATGTACCTGATTGTTGTTTCTGTGGTGTAAAGCACTTTGAATCACCTTGTTGCTGAAAAGTGCTATATAAATAAATTTCACTTCACTTCACAAACCATTCAGCTTGGTGAACATTTTCAAAACAAAAGAGTCAATTTTAGTGCTTGTGTTTATTTCTCACTAAATATTCCAAGTGGCTGTTTGACCACAACTGGTAGCTCCATGGTGGTCAGGACTATTTCTTGGAATATATCGAGCTCCAGTGCTTTGTTAAAGTTTCCTCCAACGTTGCAGTGACCCACAGTTCAGCTGGTTCACTTGCTGTTGAACAAAGAACTAAGTTCTTGTTGCCTTAAAATGTTTATTTTATTTTCTTCTCTTGATTTGGGCAGTTTCAGTCATTCATATATTCTTGGTTTAATTGAGTGTAATTTCAGTTTTCATGGTGATTTGTGGTCTTCTAGCTCAACCATGGCTCTGTGTTTGTACAGTAATGATTACATTAAACATGACATCATTCTTGGTGTTAATAATGGCAGCTGGGGTCATAAATATGGAAATTACAAATAAACAAACTAAAAGAACTGCTGGATGAATCCGTGCTCAAAGTTTGCATGTTTGCTGCTTCGTTTGAATAAACACCTGTCTTTATTTACAGACCATTTGAATCCTGTCAGATGTAATGGCCTCATGTAAACTCACTTCTGGAAATAAATCTATTCTGCTTCAGCTCAGGCTGAAAAGCACCTAAAATACAAAACAGCTGATTTATTTTCCACTTGTTTCACATGTCATTAACCGGAACATTTATACTTCAGCTGTGGAAGGTCTCCCAGCTCGTTTCCTGTTAGTGTTGTCTAACCCCCCAGTGTCTGAGGTCTGACTGAGACCAGCATCCATCACACCGACAGGCAGGAACTTTAACTCGTCTGAAATCAGCCGCAGTCCTTCAGAGACGTGAGGCGAACAGAAAAAGAAGCAAACACTTCTGACCAGGTGAGCCGTTTTAATCCTGTTTTATTTATCTTCTCCAAATACCTCTTTGAAACAATAAACAACATTTTACATGTTACTGGCTGAAAACATTTCATGAACATTTTATCAGACAGGTTCAAACATCCATACATCACAGAAAGCACAAAAATGTGTATAATTTAGTCATTTTCACAGATATTGAGCTAAGACTTGGTGTGGTAGTAGCTGAGACTGATTCACATCACATCATGTGGGCGTCTGTATTTAACACAAATTATTTTAAAGAAACAAGATGATGCAACATAAAGATGAGCATAAAAAGGATTACCTCACTTGGCAACAACCTTTGTCTTACTTTGATTTTCACAACATCCGGGGTTTTTGTTGTTGTTTATTTTTTGTTTGTTTGGTTGTTTTTTTAGCATCTTTTATCTTTTTTTCCAGGTCTTCTGTATCTGCAGTCAGTATGTTGGTTAACTCTTCGTCCAACTCTTCCTCCATTAACCAGCTGGAATACTACTGCTCAGGCGCAATAGTTGGAGGTATCATCTCCATTGGAATGATGGCAATGAAAGCCGTCCTCGTCCTCCCTCTGTCCATCTTCGTCCTCTTCCTGGGTTATCAACAATGGCAGCGGCAGCGCTCCTTTAAATCGGCGAGTCACTCAGACATCTTTACCTACCACCTGGCTGTGATCGAGCTCTTCTGGGGCCCTGGTACAATCTGCTTCCTTTCTGGAAAATACTTTGAACAGTTTGCATTGATAATTCTGTGATTCTCTGGCTTCTCCATGACTTTTTTTGGAGAGGTGTTTTTCCACCTGCTGACCTGTGTGGAGCGTTACCTGGCTGTGGTTCACCCCGTCACCTACCTGTCGTTAAGAAACGCCCGAGGAGTCAGGATCAGAAACATCAGCATCGGCTGTGTTTGGCTGCTCTGCTTCGGACTGA